>NW_026855356.1:0-22011 GCF_026571515.1 Ruditapes philippinarum
TTTGTTTGTTTTGACTTTGCTTCAACTAATTGCAGTTTGAATGATGAATTGAAGAAATTAATTAGGTAAAATGATAAAATGAATTGCAATGAAGATTCAGATTGTTTTTTGCTTTTTTGGGGGTTTTTTTTTTTTGTTGTTTTTTTTTGTTTTGTTTTTGTTTTTTTTTTTTTTTTTTTGTTTTCTATTGGTTTTTTGTTTTTTGTTTGCCTTGTTTTTTTTTATTTTATTTTTTTGGAATCACGTTTAAGGCCCGTTTATTGACATTTTCCTTTCTGCATAATACATTCATTGTACATTCTTCAATTAAGTATGTTACATAACATACGTTACAAACTAATATATATATGTTGTTGTTAGACGTTTTTAAGATTTAATTTCAAAGAGCTTAAACGTGAATCTCATTAAAGTAAAAGTTAAAGAAAAAGGAATATTATATTTATTATATTTTAAAAACCAAGATAAAAGTTTTGATGAATCACAATTTTTTTGAGTAAGCCTGGAAACATGCTGAAAATTGTTAAGGGTATAGGTAAATAAAATAATTACAATTTTATCTTTATTTGCTAAGAATTGGTATGATATTATTTAGAATGCTGCATTGTAAATAAAGTTGTAATTATTCATAATAAATTATGAAATCGTTATTACTATTATTATTATTACTATTATTATAATTATTGTTATTATTATATTTATTATTATTATTATATTATTATTATCACCAATTATTATTTTATTATTATTATTATTATTATTATTATTATTATTTTATATTATTAATTATTACTATTATTTATTATTATTATTCTTATTATCAGTATTATTACTATATTTACTTATGTATTATTATAGGGTATAATTGATATTATTTTAACTGTCATCATCATCATCATCATCATCATCATCATCATCATCATGATCATCATCATCATCATCATTCATCATTAATGTTATTTCTATTATTATTTATTATTATTATTATTATTATTATTATTTTTATTTATTATTGTTATTATTATTATTTTTTAGTTTTTATTATTATTATTATTATTTATTAATTATTATTATTATTAATTATTATTATTATTATTATTATTATTATTATTATTATTATTATTATTATTATTATTTATTATTTTATATTATTATATAAATTATATCAAGAAAATAGGGATGCAATCGTACATTCGTGTTAGTACTTTCACCATGACTTCCCTTTCAGTGTTCTTGAATCATAAATGCACCGTGGAAAATCCAGTAGTAGCATCATCTTTCTCTGGCACCTTTGATTGATTCTTTTTGGCAATAAGTGTTGACTGCATAGTCCATGAAAGTTGGTATAATCGCAAAGCCACAGAAAACATTCTTAAACGGTGGCTCAAAAAGACAAAAATAAAAATGGCGCGTTGAGATTAAGAACACAGCTGAAGCAGTCTTGGCGGAGAACATACTGACTTATACTTATAGTTATCAAAGCAACGCTTATGTGACCAGTTTTCGTCCTCTGGCGGAAAACATAGATTCGATCCCATAATATGTTCTGGCTCTCGTAAATGTTCACCTTCTTTACGATGTAATTCCATCGTCTAATTTGTGTCGTACGTACTCCGTTGCACATTGCACATTTCGTGTTAAATATATTAAAATTAGTGTCTATTGAAGAGACGGGCTCAAATCAAAGTTTTGCCATTCCTGTCAGTTTTTCTCACAGTAATCAACTTCATTTAGGTTTATTATTTGTATCTAGTGTGTCTATATTACATGCTTGAATCATAATAAAAACCGTTTTTTTCATGATTGCTTCTTTGATCCTCCGTCATATATTTTATTTCCGTGTCAATACATGCGGCCCTTTTTTTCTTTTCAACAAGTTTGTATTTATCAAGATGGTAAAGAAGAAAATCTAGGCGGGATCCACACTTATCATCACAGTGACGATGGTGTGCAGCATAAGGAAAAAGAATCATTCGAAATGAATTTTTTGCGAAGCTTTGGTGTAGCATATGTCCGAGGATGGACAGAGCTCGTTTACTTTTTCCGGAATTGAAATATTTTCCACTGCAGAAGCGGTCTTACTTTGGAAAAATATTTTTTTAGTGTTAATAATAAAAGGATTATTTGGATATCCATGTCTTCACTAAAAATCTTTACACTCACTAAGACGAACTTTACTTGTACGCAGAGATATTCAAGAACTGTTTTCAAACTGTATAATCGCTACCTTATAAAAGCTCGCTAGATTATAAAATTAATCAAATAGTTATGCTGTTAAAGGCAATGTAAGTATCAGATTAATCTAAATATAATGTATAATGTCTCTAAATTTATCAAATTGAAACAACCACGACAATAAAAACGCCTCTAGATAAACTACACTTTTAGAATTCTTATACGTAATTGATTTCATTGTACTAACAAAAAGAGAGAAATTTTGAATCAGGGAAGAGAACAATTGATAGACCTATTGCAAACACATATATATAAAATTAATGTTAATTTGAATGCTTCTTATGTGACGCCAATCAATTAGGTAGTATTTTTTGAAAATAATCATTTAGGAAAGATGCCCATTTCGAATTCATTGTCGTATATTATACTTTTTGTATATCATTTTATTCGAGCCAACGGTAAATATCGCCTAATTGATTTCATTAAATACTTTCAGAAAGAAAGAAAAGGTTTCAAAAACCTGAACCCAAAAGCAAAACAAGCTGAATTACCATTTATTTTACAATTTAACTCTCTGAATAATAAGTAATTCTATTAAACCAATCAATGGAACTAATCAGTGAAATTCTATTTTTGAATACGTATGATGCTACTGGGATATGTACTTCAACACTTTTCAGTCCATTGTGTAACATAAATGCTTTGTTTTTATTTCTCAAATTTTATCTCATGATGTGTGTAGCCCTGCTCTAGTTCCCAAAACGTTACCAATGACCAATTTCCTGAAACTATTTTTTGAATGTGGGTTGAATTGTTGGCAAATAGTGTACTTAGAGCCATTATTTTTCTCCTTTGGGTGTTAAAATACTACTTTATTTACATTTTCCTACTTTTTAACAATTATACACTCAGCGCTACTTATTTCACGCTACAAGTATTTAACATGCTCTAATCCATCTTCTTTAGACGTTTTAGTAACCATCTTTGTCCTTCTTATGAAAAGGCAAGAATATATCTTTCTGGGGCATGAATGGCTTCAAGTTTAGGCTATAATATATTTCAAATAATCATAACTACCTTTAAGAAAAATATGCAAAACAGCTGTAATTGATTGTTATTAAAAGCGTGTGTCACCGCTTCTAAGGAATGAATTGCAATAACCCTTGCCGTAAACAAATTAACCAAAGACTTAACATTCTCAATATAATCGTACACGTCTCGATATTTTAATTGTTGTGATGACTTTGAATATCATCATTTTATCTTCACAAATAGAAACAAAACATTGCATTGAGAGAATGTCGCGTTTTTATTTGAAATTAGGGTGGAAACTTATCGAATGTTTATTTATTTCGTATAAAAAAAGAATAGGTAGAGGACATGTTTTTATATAAATACCAGTTTCATTTTCAAGTGTTATGGAATATGATAATTTACATTACAAGAGATGACAATAAAATTGTATGTTTATCATATACTTATTAACCTTAAGATCCGATCCCCCCCCCGCAAGATTAGCAGTTAAAATACGGAAAAATAAGTTTTTTCACTGTAATGGGAAAAATAAGTGAAAAAATAAGTAAAATTAATATATGCATTTTTCAAGCAATATTTTTAAATTCTTCATAAATAAGTGTAGCAACAAACAATTTCATTATTAATTTTACCAGTCAAACAAAAGAATTTCTATTATGTTTTACATCACTGACTTGTAAAATTAAATTGTATTAAAGCGATAATTATTTATATGACTACCAATGTCCCCAATTGCAATTGATGGTCAATAGAAGTGACCTAAACACTGTTGGAGCACACAACTGTTATACCGTTTCCCGGCATAAACCGGACAAGGAGCTTGAATAATTAGATACTTAAATCTCGCCTTTTCACCCGACAAAATGCACTTTAAGAAGTTTTTACTTTATCTCCTAATGCCGATTTATTTACAAATATTATGACTGAACAATGTAGGAAAGGCCGAAATGGGTGTTTTTTTCTACTTTTTGCTCGTTATTTCTGCTAAGCGGTTACAGGTTCTGCTCTAACATTGTAAGAAGTGACTTAAATCCAATAAAAAGAGATTTTTACATAAGGATATTATTGCAAACAAACTACGTCATAACATCATGAAGAGTTGCGTTAAGTTGCAGATTTATTCAACGTTCTTTGTGATAAAATACAAGGATAAGGTAGCACACCAAATAATTGACGCCACAGCCGCTAAATTTCCAGGGAGGATTTCTTGGATATTGTGACTGGATTTTAAAAATGACTGACTGTCTTTCAAAAGCATTTTCTGCATGAAATTTTCTTGTGACATCTGAGTTGATCACTGCAAATTCGGGGAAAAAAGCCAGAGACCACATGCTGTTGATTATAAATGTCAAGTCCGCAATTTGTTGTAAACATTTCTTTTAAACAGCATGGTTGGTAAACAAGTCATTTTACAGGCGGAGGTACAACTTTTAAGCAGTGGCAAACAATCTACAAGGCAAAGTACCAGTTTCTTTGTGATACTTTGCCTGTTAAGGTAGTTGCTAAAGTGGAGATTGTGTATCTGTATCCTGTACATTTGCAGGGTTTTTTGCCAGGGTGTCAAAGTGTGTTGATTTCGGGTCTCGGACCTAACTAGATTTTGGGCTTCAACGAAATCTATTGACAGACTATTGCAGATGGGATATTTTTATTGTAAATTTGCAGTCATATGTGATATATTTTCTCACATAAACGTGTTTTCTTTTTCAGGTTATGTAGTTTGGGATGTTGCAGTATTGCCATTTTGTACTTCAGTGGTATAGCACAATGGTGTGGCATTATCTTATTCATATTTCTGTAATAAGTGCTCATGTTGACCTATGTGAAAAATAAAAAATTTATGTTTTTAGGCTTATTTACCCCAGTGGAGTTCCTTTAAAGGAACCGAATGTCAGCGATGGGATTCGAAAACGCCGCATAAACCATATGATAGTTATACAGTTAACGAAAAATTTTCAGAAAAATCAGTGCACGCAGTAAAGAACTATTTCCGTGACCCGAGCAATACCGGAAGGCATTTGTGCTACACAAGTTATGCATATGAGCTTTGGGGCTACTGCAATGTTCCGTCTAGTACGAAAGAATTTTAGTCTAGACAATTGTTATGATATTGCGTTAAAGGTTGACAGGAAATGATTACGTTTAAAGATCCTGTAAAACATTTTTTATGGTTTTATATCATAAATATAATGCTCAAATTAAGATTTATCAATATTGTAAGTGCCATAAAGCATGATTTGTAAAGATATTACCGAATTTATCTTTTCATGTAAATAAAGGGAGGTAATTAGAAATTCATTTTCTATAAAGTCCAAGTCACATTTTTCAATAAAAAATGAATGCATATATTTTTAATGATTGCATTTAATAATGGCAAATATTTGCAATGCATATTTTACATATTTTTCTATGTTTAAAAATTGTTTTAGAAGCATAATTATATACATATTTAGACTTTCAATTAAGTGTGGTAACAACCTTAATTACAACATAGAGGATCTTTAAATTAATTTACTAATGAAAAAATTTCTAATGACTTTTTAGTCCGTTGAAAGAGTTCGTTGATGTAAAATTACTTGCCGGAATATCGTCTTCAATTTATTTTCTTGGGCGTATTAACTGTCTAGCTAGCGTAAAGACAATTCTAGTCTGTTGACGACTTGTGAGATGGATAATATACCTTGTCAGAGATGGGACACGTCATATCCGCATGTCCATAAATACACACACTCGGACTACTACCCAGACGAGTCTGTCGAAGAAGCGGGAAACTTCTGCCGAAGCACTTCAGGTGCCCAAATCCCATGGTGCTACACGACCGGATCTAAACGATGGCAATATTGTGATATTGAACAATGTAAGTTATTGTATACTAATGTTTTTATAGTTATAATACATTAAATGGCATTGGTTCATTGTGGAAGGTCTACAATGCATTAAATGGAATTGGTTCATTGTGGAAGGCCTGCAATACATTACAAGGAACTGGTTCATTGTGAAAGGTCTGTGATATCATAAATAATTATGCTTGTAGGTGTAGACTGTTTCACACTAGACAGACAACTAAACACGAAATAATTATAGAATTATGAATGTTGTAAGTAAGTGTGGGGTTATGCATATAATAAATTGTTCTCGATACATTTTGTTTTGTTCTTACATTCAAGGACACAAAGGTTGAAAGAAGAAAAGACCACTGAACTTAAAAAGTGCTTTGATGTTCTTTAGTAAAGTTATCTACTTGTATTAAATGTTATATTGTGACTTTTAGGCCCATACAAATATTGCTACGACACAAACCTGTCAGAGCTTTATGCTGGAACTGTTACAAAAACGCAGAGTGGTATAAAATGTCAAAATTGGGATTCCCAATATCCACACAAGCACAAATATGGCAAACCCGAGAGGTTTCCAGAAGGTGACGTCAGCAAGGCAAAGAACTACTGTCGTGAACCAAGCGGACACGGGAAACCCTGGTGTTACACTACTGATCATAGCAAGCGATGGGAGTTGTGCTGCATCAATAACTGTTCAGATTTAGAGTAATGCTTTCATGTGCAAACAACAATTATTAAGCTAATGACTAGAAAATTAAAATAACAATAAACATTATGAAAGCGCGTGAATATTGTTTCTTGCAATTTGTTTGTCGAAAATGTTTCTGTATTATTATTTCTTTACTTTCATGTTTATTTAAAGCTTATAGAATGCTTTAAAATAGTCGGCCATCAAGTGTATTGTACGTTTAAAGAATCATTGACATATTAGACAACTTTTTTGCCGCATACGGATATATGAGTAAATCATTGGGATTTCGAGAACATCATATGTATACTAGAGGATGTTTGTTTAGTTCAGTGTAAGATCGGACTATATTTCACCGAGTGAGCACCAAAAAGTATATTTCACGAGTGGCGCTGCAATGAGTGAAATATGAACTTTTGCTGTTCACGAGGTGAAATATATTTCAATCTTACACTAAACTAAACAATTTTTTATTGTATGCATAGAAACGTTTAAAAAAACATGTCAGCGTAATACTAAATGAAAAGGGCGCCAAAAATATACAATGTGACGTCATTTTACGACGTCACGTCATTAGTTGGTTTTCACTTTCCAGTACTGTGCACGCTTTCACTGAAAAAACGTTAGGGGATTAAATTCAAAACAGTGAAATTATCAAATTGATAATTTAACTGTTTTAAACAGTGAAAATACCAGACTTATATTTCACTGATATATTTCTTTAAACCAGCGAAAGGCATGCAATAAATGAATATAAACAACAACATAGTTTTAGTTTTGATTATATCAAACATAATAAGGACAAGATTAAGCCATCAATTACCTTTACTTCTATTCATAATTAAACATGTACTAAAAATGATTGCTTATATTTTTTGTACAATTGTGTTGTTGTTTTTTATTGTTGTTTGTTTGTTTCATTTTACGCCTTTTCCCAACAGTATTTCAGTCATATAGGCAGGTAGTTTCCTAACCATCGTTCCTGGATAGTTACACCAGTACTAGACTACCTTCCTCCGTGCTAAACTACCAAAGCATCTCCCGGGGATTGAACCCACGCCAGAGAGATAACAGGATTAGAAGTCATCGACTCTTACCCCTCGACCACGGAGGCGATCTTTTTTTATTTTTGTTGTTATCTTTTTCCTAGTGTGTGTGTATGTATGTGATTTTTGAGAGTACTTGCGTGTGTGTGCATGTGTTCGCATAATCAGATTCCTACACGTTATTATATTCGTTCATGTTATCACATTTGTTCACGTTATGAGATATGTTCACGTTATTAAATTTGGTCACGTTATCACATTAATGTATGTTATCACATTTGTTCTTGTTATGAGATTTGTTCACGTAATTAGATATGTTCGTGTTATTAGATTTGTTGACGTTATTAGATTTGTTCACGTAATCACATTTGTTCACGTAATGACATTTGTTCACGTAATCACAATTGTCCACATTATTAGATATGTGTTCACATCATATTTGTTCACGTTATCACATTTGTTTACGTTATCACATTTTTTGTGTTATTCACGCTATAAGGTTTGTGCATATCATTTAGTTTGGGGTTCACAATTACTTGTATTCAAATTTTCAACGTTTTAACATTCCATATTTTTTTTGGAATCAATACCAACCAAAAGGGGTGTAATAAAAGCATGTTTGTTTAAAAGGGAAAAGTACTGGTACAGTTTAAATTGGTTTCTGTTGGTTTTTCTGGTACAAATTTCTTAATCCCAAAAAATGGGACTTTTTTTATGGGAAACGTTGGTAATTTAAAAAATGTGATCGATTCATTCATAAATATGTGTTCACGTATTGTCTTACTATTTTCGTATTAAACACTATACTCAGATTTTCTGTTCTTTTTTTGTTTTTGTTTTTTTATTTTATTTTTTGCTGCTTTATACTGGATAAATTATAAGACCCAAAAAAGGCTTATAATACGGCCTTCTAGGTGAATTCCTACGCGTCTAAACGTCCAAACGCGGGACCAGTATTCAACTCAGACATGCCTTTAAAATCATATAAAAATGAATATTTCACCATTCCAGCACATGTACTGATCACATTATATATAAACGTTAAATAAGCCGTTTAAAAAATCATATTTCAACGTTTATGATAATACACAGAAAAATTTTCGTCGAAATAAAAGCACACCTACCGTCAATATCATCATGTATTTTATTCTATTTCCAATATTTTTACATAATCCTTTTGTACGTCGTCACAAACTTCAACATCAATATAAACAACGCAACAAGCGAAATAAACATTATAGTCCATTTACTAAATCCTAAAACTCACAACTGGCTCCTTCAAATGTGCGTCACTTTGAAAACATGAGAACCAGTCAGCAATAGTCGGAGCCATTCGGTTATATGTTGGCTCCCATATTCAAAGCGCAGCGCAATTGAATACGGCAAAGCTGGGGAGCAAATTGTGAATTGGTCAAAAGATTTTGTAAATGGAGTATAATGATTTTGGGCTTATATTAAGTTATTTTGATTTATATGATCAGTACATGTGCTGGGATTGACAAACCTATATTTATTTGGATTTAAAGGCGTTTTTAGCTCCACACATCCAGTGTCTGTGGTATTGAATTGCCGATAAACATCGCTCAAACCGATGTTAGTTCTTAACTTTATTTCTATTATAGCATTTGTATTAGATTTTATGGATAATAAGAGGCTACAGCTAAATCTTTAATGTTAAAAGTATTCACGAACACAAAGAATATCATTATTGCCTTGTAATGGCATCATAATAATTTACTTGATGATATCTTAATACTTTACTTTATTAGATCTTATTAATTATAATATGTCATAAATATAAGATTTATTCATAAATTCTTCTCAGAAAATTGCCAATAAACCATTACGCTTCGCAAATTCATAAAGATGCCAGATAGTATTGAAATAGTTTTGTTTTTGAATCATAAATCATCTGAATAAAAAAGAAAAGGATATATTCTAATATGAAAACAGGTATTTACTTCAATGATAGCATTTTATATAATATTAACCCTATTGTCATCTTTCACATTACTACGGTCTTTCTATTAAACCTTTAGTTTTTTAATTTTTTTTTTTCAAAGCGTCCTGAAATCTAATCATCACGGGTGCACGACATTAAATGTTCAAAAACGACAAAGTTTAGAATGGAAATTTGATAGAAAAGAAAAATACGATAACCATTTTTTTTACTGGATAAAGGATTTTTTACCTCAATTTATCATAATATATGCTAAAGACTTGAATCAGTCACAATTTTACGTACTTTATGATCGTGAATACGCTTAGAGAGTCCGATTTTGTGAAAACGTAAGTTCGCGAAACTTCGCATTTGGTTTAATGGTAATTGGCAAGAAATTCTGACTGTCAATTTTAATGGAAATCATAATGAGAAAAACTGTTCCCGGTGCGTTTTTCTTAACAATAGTGCAGGTAACCTGGTGGTACTTATTTATGGCGTACTCCACATATATAGGATAAGGAACCATAATGACCTCTGATGAAGAACCGGCAAACTTTTGACCCATAATTTTGCTGTATTTCCGGCGAAAGTTTTCAAAACCATCACTTCTGGAGATACTCGCGTTGCCGATATGCATATGCTCGCTTTGCGCGCAGGCCCCTCGGGCGTGCTTAAGAATAACAGAGAAACAAGAATTGTATTTAAAACAAAAGATAATCAGCGGATATAAAGATGATATAACGAATTGCTACACTGACGATTTGGCCTAAGTTATATTAATCATTTTTCATTAGGGTTAAAAAATATTTAGGTTTGTTATTTTTTGCTTACATTTGGTATATTTTAATAGATCAGTATTTCACTGCAATAAAAAAAAAAAACAGAAAAAACAAATGGCACACGTGTAATTTTCTGCTCTAATATCTTGCAAAATGGGAATTGATATAGGACTTTACCGTATTCGAATTGGATTGTTTTTTATGCCGATCAAGAAAGGATGTAAACTACGTGTTTTATTTGTGGGTCGGCAAAGTGTTAGTGTGTGTTTGAGACTTGATGTCTTTCTCTCCGTGCTAACCATACTGGGTGGGATGTTGAGCTGAACCCTGGCCTGCCAAAACAACAGAAACAACGGATATTATCTTTTGCCGAGGTCACAGAAACGCCACCACCACCCCCGTCCCAAAGTACAACACGAGCCCGTGCTAAAAGGGCAAATGATTCTGAGGTAATGGCTTTCTTACGTGAGGAAAACTGATTTATCGATCAATAACAGCACAATTGATGATATAAATAAAACAGTAAACGTGCTAAAAAGTTAAAATGTAAAGTTAGGCAAGAAAATATATGTATGAAGCAGGAACTTTCTAATCTGTCTGTGAAGTTAGACAGGCTCAAGGGACATTCACGTAGAAATAATTTACGATTTCTTGGTATTGCAGGCCGTATTTCTGAGCTAGGAGACTTTATTTGTAATACACTTAACCTAACTGAATTGGCAAATGTTGAGATTGAGAGGGCCCATAGAGTAGGCAGTAGACGATCGGACAGTTGCCCCATTATAGCGAAGTTAAGCAAATACAAGAACCGAGAATATGTATTGCGGGCGGCTCATCAAAATCTTAACTCGCAATCGCAGTATTCAGTGCGTGAAGATTACACTGAGCGTGTACATTTACACAGGCGAGAACTGACCAAAACATAAGTTGAGGCCAGAAACCAGGGCAAATATGCATCACTTCGCTTCGATAAGCTCATTGTTGACGGTGACATGTACAAATACAACGACACAGACAATACAGTCGAACGGATTGGTAGTTCGAGATCACGTGGTCGTGTTGGCGCGAACAACGAATTGCAGCGATTGGACGCTAGTCGCGGGAATGGTGACGCAGAAACCCGTGCCTCTCACGGTCAAAATTACTACAACAGTAGTAACACATCTTCGCGTGGGCGTGTGAGTAAAAAGACAATTAGCTAGTAAGAAATATACTCAACCAATCGACAGCCAGGATCACATAGCGGACGACAGTGACCGTGACCTCTAGGTAATCGGCCAAGGCCAAATAAACAATAAAACCGATGTAAATATTATCACATGGAATGTGTGCGGTCTTTATAAATTTATTGACAATTTAGAAGTTAAGTCTTTTTAAGTAGTTATGACATTATAGTCCTTTGTGAAACATGGAGTAAATTTAAGGGTGAATTTGACAATTTTACTAATTGTTATGTACATTTTGACTTTGTTCGTAATATGAAATTTAACTCCATAAGGAATAGCGGAGGTGTTTTAGAAGTAATCTTGCAAAACTAAATAGTATTCGTCGCTTATATAATGAATATGACAATTGTGTAGTATTATAGTTTGAGTTATCCACATTGTTTACTTGTGAAGATATAATTATGTATTCAACATATATATCACCAGAAGTTTCATGTTATTATGATGATAAAGAACAAAATAAATGGTATTTTCTCAATGATATATTTACTGATCACCCAAATACGTCTTTATTTATTGCTGGAGATTTAAAAGTAGGTGCAAGGACTTTTTAGATTATATACCTGGTGATAACTTGTTTCATATATTTAGTACTGTTGATTATGATGGTAGTTATTTTACCACTCCACGTCGCAGTAAAGATAGTATACGAGGAAATAACTATGGCAAGTTCTTAGTTAATCTATGTTGTTTATTCGATATCCATATATTGAATGGAAGGTTTTTGGGTGATATTGATGGTAATTGTACCTGCTTTTCTAATGATGCTGCTAGTTTGGTAGACAATATGATAGCCTCCTCGAATTTATTTCCTTACATTAGAAATTTCTGTGTCTTAGATAGAGATGATTCGGATCATTTCCCCCTATCATGTGAATTAACATTGATTAAAAAGCCTGTGCTTAATATGCGTAGTAATGACATTGAAACTTTAACTCCCATTAAAAGGTATAAATGGAATCAGTCTCACATGTTAAGTTTTATTGATAATTTTAAAAGTACTTTGCAAAATACATCTCGTTCTTTGAGTAATACGGTTTGTAATGATGTTAACACAGGTGTTAATGCAATTACTTCATTATACCAAGAAGCTGGTCAGTGTAGTTAAAAATATGAGCGGACGTTTCTCTTCACAACCTCCATGGTGGAATTCTACTTGTGACAATCTTAAATATAATAAATATCGGGCGCAAAGGAAAATTAGAGAATCTAATTCCCTGTTGAATCTCAGAATATTTAAAGATCAACCCAATGACTTTAAGAACTATTGTCGGATTATGCTTTTGCAATACCAGTTTTCAAATCGAAACATGTTACTTGCTAGTAGTATTGATCCAAGCTCTTTTTGGAAAATTCTTAAGAGAGGTAAAACTTCAAGAGCTCTAGATATTAGTATCTCCCCATCTGAGTGGTATGAATACTTTGCAGGACTTCTTTTTGATGAAAATGCTGTTGCTATTGATCAACCTTCTGATAATTATATTGACCCTTCTGCAAGTGTTCTTAATGAACCATTTACTCTAGATGAGGTGCTCAGATCTATAGCAAATTTGTCTGTTGGTAAACGTTGTGGCATCGATGGTATTCCGGCTGAATTTTTTAAGAATATTATGGATGATATAGCTCAAATATTTTTAGCATTGTTTAATCATATAATTATTTTCAACTGATAATATTCCATTATCTTGGAGGTCGTCTGCTATAACTCCTGTTTACAAGTCTGGGCCAAGTAACATTCCTTGAAATTACAGAGGTATATCTATTACAAAAACTTTGTATAAAATATTTTCGGGTATCATTAATAAACGATTATAGGATTGGGCTGGAGAAAATAATAAGATTGATGCATCCCAGGCAGGTTTTTGGAAGGGTTATTCAGCTGTTGCTAACATTTTCTTTTCTGTTTACAATCAATGGTTCAAAAGTATCTATCTAAAACGTTTGGTCGTTTTTATTGTATCTACGTCGATTTTCGCAAAGCTTTGGATAAAATTAACTATAATAGAATATTTGTTTCATTAGAGAAAAAGGGAATCCATGGTCAATTTATGAATACTCTCAAGTATCTTTATCATGTGTCAAACTCAATAACAATGTCACTTATTTCTTCTCATGCAATATCGGCACCCGCCAAGAGGACTAAACAAGTTCGACAATTTTAGATCTCTTTATAGATGAGTTGCCTGTCCTTTTACGTGAAAATTGTGATAGTGGTATTTTTATCACAAATGATATTCCAGATATTTTCTGTTTTATGTTTGCAGATGATGTAGCAGGGTGTGCCTAAACTGCATTAAAGCTTCAACAGCAAATAAATATTATTTTGTTGTGATACTGGGATGGAAATAAATATGGATAAGACTGACATTACGGTTTTTCGAATTTTCGAAATGGAGGTCCTCTTCGTCGATATGAGCACTGGTCGTATCGTGGGACACAAATCAATATTACCTCTCAGTATAGGTACATGGGTATCTTACTTACAGCGAGTTTATCATGGTCATCCGCTCATTCTAAGTTAGTATCTCAGGCGTAAAGAGCTCTCTTTGCCACAAAGGCTTATCAAAGACCTTTTGGTTATTTCTCTGTTGTTGATTCATTTAAGATTTTTGATTCCATGCTTTGTTATGCATCTCAAATTTGGGGCTATGAATATGTAGATACAATAGAATCTATTCATAATAAATTTTGTAAAAGTATTTTATTTGTATATAGAACTACTAATACATGTATGGTTCTTGGTGAATGTGGTAGATTGCCTTTATGTACTACATATTATATAATTTGTATTCGATATTGGTGTAATTTGTTAACCATGCCATCACATAGACATCCAAAAGAATGTTATAACATGTTAAAATCTCTAGATGATACCGGTAGAAACTGCTGGGCAAGCAAGATTAGAAACACTTTTGTATAAATATGGATTCAGTTTTATATGGATAAGTCAAGATGTTGGCGATGTCAATGCTTTTATAACCATGTTTAAACATAGAGTTGTTAACTATTGTACACTAAACTGGCAAACAGCTCTTGAATCCTCTAGTAGATGTGATCATTATAATAACTTTAAAAGCCTACTTACTGTTGAACAATATTTGACTATGGATATTCAGTTAATTTATAGAATTGCTATGTCAAAGTTTCGCCTTTCAAATCACAGGCTGAATATTGAATTATGTAGATATAATAAAGTTTTAAATGAAAATCGTATATGTAACGTTTGCCAACAGTTTAATAATGCAAAATTAATATAATTGATTGTGAATACCATGCCTTTTTTAAATGTGTTAAATATGATACTGTTAGACAAATGTATTTATTTAGCTGGTATATTCATGGAACAGAAATTCAAGATTTCTATTCTCTTTTGTCTTCTCAAAACCCTGACATTGTTAAAAATATATCTATTTACATCTATCAACTTATGAATATATTTAATGATACTTAAGTTTCACAATATACAACTACTTGACATTTTATTATATGTTATACCTTATGATGTATTTTGGGCCGGAGGCCTTTATGTACAAATAAATGATTTGAGTTGTTGAAATATTTTAAATGTATCAGTTTTCCAGGTATTGCAATTATGAAATTATAGAAGATAATTGCTGCACTGTATTGCAGGCATATAGAGGATACAATATACATTGTTGACAGTTTGTAACTTTGGCAGCTATTATCTTCCATATTTTATATGTGTTAATGACTAACGTTCTACATTGTGTTTTGGATGAAGTGTAGTCTACGGTTACTTAAAGAAGCATATATTATTATCTCAAACAGCTGAATACAAATTGTACCATATTTCCCGCTGATAATTTAAAATCCAGATTAAAGTTGTTGGGGGAAAAGGCGTGATTGACCGCAGCGATATATGTCAATTTAACCTGACAGATAAATCCTTAATCTGACCTTTGATTTGCATAACAATAGTTTTAACGACAAACATTTTGTGGTGAAAACCCGAGAAACAAACAGACAAGCAAGTAAAAACGTGATATTCTGTCTCGAAATTTAATATGTACTCTATTGATTAAGTTGTTGCCATTCTCAACATATCAGATGTTTATATATTTGGCTTTTCAATAAAAATGTATACAATGTATTATGGATAACAATAACAGTAAGTCATTTGTATTTTTTTATTTTATTTACCTTTATTTATTTAATATTTATTTATTTATTATGTATTTATTATGTATTTATTTATTTATTTATTTATTTATTTATTTCATTCATCTATTCATTCATTCATTCATTCATTCATTCATTTATTTATTTATTTATTTATTTATTTATTTATTTATTTATTCATTCATTCATACATACATACATACATTCATTCATTCATTTATTCATTTATTCATTCATTCATTCATTTATTCATTTGTTTGCTATTTAATCATAGTAATCTAAATAATGTCTTATGCATGTTTTTGATTATATGACTTTTGTGGTTTTCTTTTAAAAACAAAATTAATTAAACCCTTGAAATAATTGAAATATACATTTTTTAGTAATCAGTCACTGCTTTTCATTTCTTTATTAAAAATATATTAAAGATATATTTTACTTAAAAGCGTGATTTTTTACCTCGTAAAAACGGTAAAGAGATAGAAAAATTAATATATTTTCGTATTTTTATCTTTTTTTCTAGTTCATATAAATTTAAAAATGTAAGCTCCTTACATATTCTTTTTAAAAACTAAAGGGGTCAGCTGAAATGTATTAACGTTTTAAACGAGAACCGCTAGATGTATATTCTCTTTTCTGTGTCAATGTACATGTTTGTAAAAGTATAAGAAGATTTAAATGTTAAAATATATCGTCAAAGGTATTTAAATGTAACATCCATTCATGGTCACGCTAACAAGGAAACACAACAATACAAAACTAACACCACATGGTCATATATAAAATACCCGCTTATTTACTCAAACGCGCCCTTTATGGATTAATTGCGTTTTTATATGACGTCATTGTGCCATTATAAATGAAGTTGTAAATCCATACGCTACTAAATTAATATATTGTTTTCGTATTTTGTATGTATGTATGTATGTATGTATGTATGTATGTATGTATGTATGTATGTATGTATGTATGTTGTATCCCAGCAGGCACATCAACGTTGTTTCAACGTTGAATTATGGTCAGATTTCAACGTTGAAATAAGGTTGGATTTATATTCGGATTTGAAAGTTGAAACAACGTTGAAATTTCAACGTTGATACAACGTTGCACCTTCAACGTTGGCACAACGTTGAAGTTTCAATGTCGTTTCAATGTTGAAAACCCACCATACTTGAATTTTTGGATATAAAGCAAAGTAACCAAGTTTAACAAAATATCAAGACAATATTAAATACATCAGATATTTTATTTCAAGAATACAGTTCAAGTGCAGCTTAAATTCACTTTAATAGTTTTAACAATTAAGCTACAATCTGTTCCAATCTTTTCTTCTTGATCATTCTGGGTATGTCAAGTGTTTGAGTACTTCTTTGTCTGTCTCTTACTGTTTCTGCAAATAAAAATAAGAAGTTTGTAGTTAATTTTAAGTGACTTGGTCAATCTCAAATTATACATATAATTACTCAACTTAGTGATTTGTTTTTATCTTAAATTAAATGCTTTTCTCTAAGATTTACATCATAAAACAGCATAGAAATTGAAACATAGCTAAGTTTCATATTGACAGCAAATACTGTATATTAGACAACAGAATTTTTTTTAAAAGAAGCTATTTAAAAGTCTCACCTATGATTGGTAAGAAAAACTGCTCCCCATCAGTTTCTTGCAGCATATTCCCAAGAAATTAACATTCTAGGCTCTAGCTAAGACCATTTTATGCAGCATCCTGAAATCAACAAACATGTAAATTTTATATTAATAATGTTACAGAAATATTCCGAAAATAATATAGTTTAAGACAAGATAAATATCCAGTAGTTGAAAAATTTATACCTTGTATTGTAAAGAAATTCAAATATATAAATTGATAAGAATTAATTTCAATTTAACAAACCTGACAGTCCTTTTCATGTTGAATGTATGGTATACAGGCTACAGCTGCAAATTACTCTAAATTTCAGCCAGGACCAGGATCTAGAATATAAAATAATATATAATAAAATAGAAATAGATTTATTATTCCCTATAAATTTACGACTATTAAACTTTAAAGTTTAACACTCAACTTTGTTATTTAACTTAATAATAATGTATTTTTTTCAAAGTAATTAACACTGTATTATACAATAACTAAAATATAAACATAGTTATATATATTGAAGAATCGTCTTGGGACGTAAATTATGTTGGCCGAACTACTTTATTGGTTTCAATTTTATAAATGATTAAATTCTAATTAGGATAAAGTACAGACAAATGTTTAATAATATGAAAAAAAAATTAAAGAAAGACAAGATTTGTAAAATCATAAATTGCCAAGGACATCAATAACTTCATGCTTACAAGACCTACCAAACCCAAATCATTCAATTAGGTCGCGAAAACGTGTCAAATCAACTCAATCATGTGTTTTCATCTCTCATTTATTTCATAAAGTAAATTAAAGTAGAATTTTAAGAATAAATAATAATAGTTTAGAAAATAATCAGTAAACTAAAGTAAAACATTACGGTAATACCTTCGAAATCCAAATAAATTGCCAATTGTGTTGTTTTCAAATTTTCCAAACAGCGCCACCATTTGCACGAACGATAATCATAGACAACAAACAAAATCATAGACTGCAACAATTACTTCCCCTGACCAGCGTTATTTTATAAACGGGGTTTTGACTAATATCAATTTATTAATTAATATTATTCATAAAGAACTAAAAAATAAAACAACAAACAACAAAACATATTAACTAATATTTAAAGCGTTAATAGAAAGTGAAAAATTATTTCCAACTTTATTTGCTTAAGCGCTAATTTTGAATATATGGAAAAAGATTGTAACGCAAATTTTCCTGACAAAAAATCACTTACAGCCTAATTCAATAAAGGAATAATAACACAAAATTAGTGGTATAAAAGTTTATATAAGGATTAAACTAAATGTAAAACTTCGACCATAAACAACGTTGAATCAACGTTGTATATACATTGGCAATATATCCGTATGGTCGTCCATAGTTGAATATTGGTTGAACAACGTCACGACCATATTTCGACGTTGTTTCAACGTTGAAACAACGTCGAGTGCCTGCTGGGTATGTATGTATGTATGTATGTATGTATGTATGTATGTATGTATGTATGTATGTATGTATGTATGTATGTATGTATGTATGTATGTATGTATGTATGTATGTATGTATGTATGTATGTATGTATGTATGTATGTATGTATGTATGTATGTATGTATGTATGTATGTATTCTAGGCTTAATGAGTCCATCCACCATTTCAAGCACATATATTAACATCATTGTTAAACGGCAAAAATCCTGCTTTAAAAATAGCAGCACAAAATATCTAATTCCGGAACATTATACTGTTTATATAAAATATAAATGTGTGTTAATTGACAGAGGCGTTTTATTTTATAACTCTTTTAAAATCTTTCATAGAATCAAAACTATTCATCAAAAACAAATCATGATATTTATTGTTAAAATAAATATTATTATTATTATTATTATTATTATTATTATTATTATTTTTTATTATTATTATTATTATTATTATTATTATTATTATTATTATTATTATTATTATTATTATATTAATAATTAATATTATTATTATTATTATTATTATTATTATTATTATTATTATCTTTTTTTATCATTACTATTATTATAATTATTATTATTATTAATATTATTATTAATTTTTATTATTATTATCTTAATATTATTAGTAGTAGTAGTAGTAGTAGTAGTAGTAGTAGTATTAGTAGTGGTAGTGGTAGTGGTAGTGGTAGTGGTAGTGGTAGTGGTGGTGGTGGTGGTAGTGGTAGTGGTGGTAGTGGTAGTGGTAGTAGTGGTAGTGGTAGTGGTAGTGGTTGTAGTCGTAGTAGCAGTAGTAGCGGTAGTGGTAGTGGTTGTAGTCGTAGTAGTGGTGGTGGTAGTGGTTGTAGTCGTAGTAGTGGTAGTGGTATTGGTAGTAGTTGTATTAGTATTAGTATCATTATTATGATTATTATTATTATTATTATTATTATTATTATCATTATTATTATTATCATTATTATTATTATTATTATTATTATTATTATTATTATTATTATTATTATAATAATATATTATTATTATTATTATAATTTTTATATCTTATTATTAGTAGTAGTAGTAGTAGTAGTAGTATTAGTAGTGGTAGTGGTAGTGGTAGTGGTAGTGGTAGTGGTAGTGTAGTGGTGGTGGTGGTGGTAGTGGTAGTGGTGGTAGTGGTAGTGGTAGTAGTGGTAGTAGTGGTAGTGGTTGTAGTAGTAGCAGTAGTAGCGGTAGTGGTAGTGGTTGTAGTCGTAGTAGTGGTGGTGGTAGTGGTTGTAGTCGGTAGTGGTAGTGGTATTGGTAGTATTGTATTAGTATTATTATCATTATTATTATTATTATTATTATTATTATTATTATTATTATTATTATTATTATTATCATTATTATTATTATTATTATTATTATTATTATTATTATTATTATTATTATTATTATTATTATTATTATTATTATTATTATTATTATTATTATTATTATTATTTACTATCATCATCATCAAATGGTCTGGTTATTATTTATCGCAGTGTATTATATAAAACGAATAACCTTACAAGTTAAGAATTTCATTTAAAATCGATTTTACTATCTATCTGTTCTATTCAAAGCCAAGCGTAAACAAAAGTCCTTTAGTAATAACGGACGTATATTTATATATAATAAGAGGAGATCTTGTGAATTATTAATTAAGAAAAGATTTATCTGAATGAAGAACAAATAGCCTTCAGAAATCAACAGTTCCTATGTCTAACAACACTATGGCGAATGGGAAATAAAATGGTTTAATTTTTAGTTTCCAAAAGTGTATTTTATTATTTGGATTCAAAATAATCTAAAGGTACGTCATTGTTTAGCTTAGTGTTATGGTTGAATGTTGATATATTTTCTTGGTACTTCTTCATCATTCGACCAAATACTTTACTGCTTAAGACGGTGACCGTGGACTTATTGAACCTTCTTCTTTCATGAGTACTTGTATACTCATATAGTAAGGGAATATTTTTTCTTATGAACTTCAACCGTGTGATTTTCTACAGCAACGCACTAAAAATTTGATATTTATTTCCTGAATATTTCAGATATTGGCGAATATAAAAATTCTCAGTTTGATTGAATGTGTTCGTAGGAGTGTTGTTAAAGTACGATGTTTTGTCACTTCAACAGCACCGACTCAAACGTGACTAGTTGAGAACCATTTAGCCGGTGCTAGGGGAAGCGAGAGTTGCGTTTCTTATTATCCCTCACGTACAGACTAAATCAAATCGAGTCTGCAATTTTAATATAATTTTGTTGTAACTAGTGCTTCGGAGGGATCACTGTTTAAATATATATCAAGATATTAGTATCAGTATTCAATCTTTAACACTTGTTCATGAAGATCCTGAAAAACTATTGCCAAACGTCAGTCGTAAAAAAACGTAAAATATGACAAATTATAATGAAAAGATTATTTGCATAAACAAACAAAAAGAAACTTACAAGCAAACAACAAATCGATATTTTCCTGACATATACAAATGAAACATATGTTACTTAAGCGCAAAACTCAACATTATATGCAATTTATAATAAAAAAAAACTCTTTCTGTGCACAAACAGCTTTTAATTAAAATAATTGTATTTGACACACTTTAAAGGCACATTATACCTCGGAAATGAATAAATATTTACTTTTTTATAAAGTTTAAACACGAGATTTACAACGTTATAATAATAGTTGTAGAGCATGTTAGATGCTTTTACCTGACGAAAATAACGCTAAGTGTAAAATTATATGTCATTAATGCAGCAAAATGTAAACAAAGTAATGAAAGTAGTACACGTATTTTGACATCCATACAGAATACTAAATCACTATAAATGTACTAATTGACAAAAAGCAACAGAAGATCAAAGTTCAGGTAATTGGACAATGAGTAACTTATTGAAAACTATAAAAGACTACCAATAACTAAGATATTTTGAGAAATATAAATGAAAACTTTCTTGGGCATAATGCATCGATTCCTGACCTGTCTAATTCTAATTATCAGATTAGTGGATACAATAA
>NW_026855357.1:0-58474 GCF_026571515.1 Ruditapes philippinarum
AAATTATGCATTCTTCTAACAAGGTGTGTAGATGTTATTGATGGGGGCAAATCACGCTATTAAAAACAAAGAAATAATGACATCATTGTCTTTAAGCTTTGCCTTTGTCATATTCTCCTTGTAAAACCAGCGTTTTGTTTATTTTTTGTTCAAAAATGATAACAATCTTAAGAATTAACCAAAGTTCAATTTAATTATTTGTTTGTTAGTTAAGGCAGACGTTGAGCAGCAAACCTTGCCTTGCCTTGCCTTTATGATCATTGTTTTTATTATTTTAGCTTTGTCTATTGTACTCGATCCATCAATATGAAACTTTCTTCAACTTGATGTAGTAATACTAATGATAGTTTTCTGCATGAGACAGATATTGAATGCATACTGGTATTTAGAATTAAAGTTTGTTTACCTTATTCAAATGACTTTAGTATTTACGGTCTTTCAAAGCTATTACGAATTTCACCATTTTTAATTAATCATTCGTTGTCATGAAGTTGTGTCGTCTCTGAATTCTATTTCATTTGCTTTTACAATTTATAATGTCCAAATTTAAAGCGTTTGCATTAATATGATCCTATTTTTACAACTTGGAAAAGTGTTTCTTTACAATGTTTATTGGTCATAAATCGATAGTAAACTTCTAAAAGCTCTGCCATTAAATGCAAATGGTCGTTAACGGGATCATTTTGCTATACAACACTTCCGAAACAAGCCGCTTGTGTCTTTATTGATGCATTTGTTTGCAATATAAACTTATCAATATTTAGAACGTATCACAAAATGCTTTTATATGATGAGTAACATCTCTCCTGTGTAGTTAATAATGAAACACATCTCTTCCTAGATCTATAGACATTTGTATTTTAACTAATTTATATGATCATTAATATCTTAAATTAGTTAAATTTATTGTAATTGATTACTGATATTGTTATCTTTTCGAAGCTGTTTCCAATATTACTATTTTTAATTATGGAGATATATTATACTTTATCAATTCTATTTCATGTTCGTGTAAAGCGTGATCAGAACAACAAATAAATTTAGACCACGATTGACGCTTCAACAATTTTTTTTTGTAAAGCTATGTATATGATGTAATTATTTCTATATATTAAACTTATCACACATTAGTTCGTATCATATAATTTGTCATAAGAGTTTAAATTGAAATTTTTAACACACCAGAAAATCACTTTAGTCTAATCTACAGCAGCTAGCGTGGCATTGTATCGTTACAATATCTACAGATCACAAATTTATTATAAATCCCAAAGAGCAGCGACATTAAATGTAAATCGTCTTTTATGTGATCATTTCGTAATTTGATACTTCCGGAACAAGTCGCAAGTGTCTTAATTGTAGCATTTCTCTGCAATATAAATCTATCGATACTTGGAAAAGTAACACAGAATGCTTTTACAGGATGAGTAACTCATTTCTTTTATGGGGTAAATCACGTGATTTGCAGTTGTTTACAAGGGTTGTTTTCCAAATGTCCTTCAGTGTTAAGTCATTTGCAAGGTTGTTTGTGATAACGGAATATTCAAAATGATGAGAAACATGTGTTTCTAAATATCGAGCCTTGTTTGTTTTCTTCCTCTTATCACTTATTGATAGAAGTAAAAAAGATTGTTGTGTATAAAATCAGAGAACAACCTAGAAAATGTGTGTGTTTAACGTGCCTTCTGTTAATTTTTGTAGCATTTGACAGACATTTAAGGTCATCTGTCCGACTAATACCACAAAAAGTATTCTATGTAACAATTTGAACATAGCGCGAAACGACAATATTAAAGATATACTATGCTCATCGTTTAGTAAAATATTTTTATTGCAGAACTTTATTAAAATCTATAAAATTCTTATTTGAAATGTTTTATTTGAATCGAAACATATACAATGTATGGAAATCTGTGTTCCTTATAACGGGTCAGGTAAAGCTGGGTATTTATTTGAAAAACTGCCAGTGTTTATGACACTATATATTCATAGCGTTTCCACATATAGTGTGTAGGATTTACAGCAAACCTGTTACATATCTACTTGTGAAGTCCAAGCATGATTATTCTATATTTACAAAAAGACCATGTAGGAATCATCGATACTTTCAAATATCAAATTTGAGCATAGTATACAATTATGTATCTTGAAGGATAGAAATGAATATATCGATTAATTTTAAAATATATGTTAAATTAATATACAGTCTAGATCAGCAAAATGTCATGACTATATACATACCGTATCGTACAATTAATAGAAT
The DNA here is from genome assembly GCF_026571515.1 of Ruditapes philippinarum. Taxonomy (NCBI): domain Eukaryota; kingdom Metazoa; phylum Mollusca; class Bivalvia; order Venerida; family Veneridae; genus Ruditapes; species Ruditapes philippinarum. The sequence goes on from NW_026855357.1 coordinate 2,264, forward strand.
AAACTACATAAAATTATGACATTATATATCAGTATCGTCAAACAGCAATATTTTATTACATTGATGTTTTGTTGTTAGATCTTTTGAAAACATTTGATATTTACCCGTACTGAGTTAGATATTGATATGAAAAACAAGATCAGCAAGGAAGGGCGGCATTCAATAAATTCCCCTGTATTTTGTTGTATCAGACAAACATACTAGAGTGATAAGTGCATTTCTATAAAACAACTTTTTCCCCATGTTATTAAGAATATTGTTTCAGTCACGCTAGCTTTGACGTATTAATGCGCTTAAACAATATTCTTAATAACAATTTGTTTGTTAAGTTTAAAGACTCGTTTCCCAAGCTAAACATGTACAAAATGCACAGAATGAAGAAAAGAATCTAACTATATATTTGAAAAGAAAATGTACAGATTGAGATTTAGACTGTTAATTGATTACATTTGAAAATTTGTTTCAAAAAAGAAAAAAATACAATCTATTCAAACATGTTATAGACACTCGTTACAACTCTAAATTTGCTTAATGTATTCATAAAACTTCATTTTTCAAATGAGACATATTCAGGAAGAATTTTATAGATTTTAATTAATTACCATGATTAAGATATTTTATTCAAGGATGAGCATAGTATATCTTTAATCAGCTAAATATATCTTAAAAATAACAGACAACATATAAAATGCGCGTTATTATTTTATGGTAAATAATTCAACAAACATTGCAAAGCACACTCTTCTATTTAGCAAAAAGTTATCGGTTTTAACAAACCTGAATATAACTAGATACTGAAAAAAAAATTAAAAAGGTAAAGTAGAATCAATAAAAATTACCTGTTTCATGTTTTATAATGTTGTGAACGTGATCTTGGAACTGTTTTCATAGGTTATATATCAAAAGAGATCTTTTGTATTAAATTAAGTTTATGCTTGTTCGTTAGTGACATTACACTTATTAGCAGCACATTTAAGACTTTTAATAAAAAATGTCACTGCTTAGAATCAGAATAGCATGTACTCTATGTCTGTATAGCGTAATTTCTAAATATACATAGATTGCACTATTTGAAATGATTATATTTAAGACACATTTTGCTCCTTTTTGAATAAAATTCATTTAGTATCAAAAGTCTATTGAAATCTACGGATTATTACTTAATTTGTTTAATTTGAATAAAGGTGTACCCAAACATTATTCGGAAAGCTGCATTTCTTATTCAATTTACCACGTTACGTTAATTTTGTCTTCGCTTAAAAATGCCCTGGTATTTTTCATTGACACTATATAGTCATATTGTGTTTCCCTAAAGTATGTGAGATTTAAAATGTTACATATTTTCTTTGTCTTTCTTTGTCATTATTTTTTATACTATAAAAGACGATCTTAGGGATTGCTTTAACTGATTTTTAATGTCAGCAGTTTTGCTTTATTCTGATAAAAACTCACTTTTAAAATTGTTCCCGCTAAATTTGGTTAATGTATTCATAAATCTTCATTAAAAATTACAAATTAACGTGAATAAAAAATATACATATATTATCAAGTAAATAAGCTAAATATATCTTAAAAATAACTGACAACAAATAAAATGCGCGTTATTATATTATGGTTATGAATTCAACAAACATTGCAAAGCACACTCTTCTACATCTTTTTAACAAACCTAAATATAACTAGATATTGATAAAATGGTAAAGTAGTATCAATATTTATTGGTCTCAAATTGCTAATAAAACTTGGAGACCTGCACCATTAAGTGTAAACTTTCTTTTATGTGATCATTTTGCAACACGATACTTGCGAAACAAGTCGTGACTGTAGTCTAAAATGTAGAAATATAAACATAATAACAAGAAGAAAGTATCACCGAATGCTTTTGTCTGAACATTACATCTTTCATGTGATGTTTTTATAACGCTGTGAACGTGCTCTTGGAACCGTTTTTAAAGGTTATATACCGAATGCTCTTTCTATTAAAGTAATATGTTTGTTCGTTAGTGACATAACACTTGTAAGCAGCACATTAAAGATTTTTAATGAAAAAAATGTCAGTACTTAGAATCGGAATAGCAGCTACTATATGTTTGTATAGCGTGATTTCCAAATATACAATAATTATACTATTTGAAATAATTATAATAAAGATATTCTTTGCTCATTTTTGGTATAATTGCAGAAATGTATTGAAATCTACTAACATATTACTTTATTTGTTTAATTTGAATAAAAGAAGGCACAAATATGTTTGTTTGAAAAAAGCTGCATTCCCTATTACTAGTTAATATAATTTGGTCTGCTATGTTATTTTTAATAGCACTATAATTATATTCGTACTATTATGTAAATGCGTTTATTATCTATTTCCTGAATAGCTCAGTAGGTTGAGTGCAAGACTGATAACCTCCATGTCGTGGGTTCGATACCTGCTCTTGCCATTATGATTTTTTATAATTTTGTTTATTTGATAATTTTTTTACATGATATATTTTTATGTTCTTCTTTTTCTTTCAAGAAAGTTCTTTTCATGTTCAATCATTCTGGAATATTCTTTCTGTAAGTAGTTTAGTAATCTATATTGTTCATTGATAGTATATATGACGAATGTTTGCACTTCGAGATGTGTATGTGTGTGCTAATATGTGCTATTGTGTGTTGTTGATATACTGATTGTGTGCTATTGTTCTTATGATATCGTAAAGCTTACATAGGAATATATAAGTTTGGATTCTGTTATTCTGTGGACATTATTTGAGTGATAGACAATTGTTGTCGGACTGTGAGTTTAACGTTAGGACATTTGTTAAATTTGTGTCGTGGACAATTGATTTTCAGACTGTGAGTTAAACTTTAATTTCATAATATTTGTATAACTGTAAATAACTGTTTTTCTTTAATTAAAAATTATTAAATTTGTTGCTGTGTTATCTTCTCTGTTGTGTTTAGCTCGTAACAGTACTGTTTTCACCTAAAGTATGTACTGTTTAAATTTTAAAAATGTAGCATATCTTCTCTGTCTTTGCTTTATAGATGTTTACTTTATATTTAAATAAAGACTGTATAGCATTATCGAAATGTTACAATTTTTCTGCAGATGTTTTCAGACTTATCAAATCACTCGCCCTAGAGGCTCGGGCTTTAACTGCGTTCTGATGGTTCTTCAGATATTGGGACGAATAAAAGTTTATTAACCCTCTATTGTATTGAAAAATGTTCTTAAATTTCCTCTAGGTATGCATTCGAAGTTTCTAAGAGTTTACCTCGGTGATTTTGTCAGCAGTTGTAAGATTATAGTGTTTTATTCCATCATTCGGAATTACCTATCATCATAAAAGAAATCGTAATTATTTCATATAATTCAATTTGTTTTTCAAGAAATTGCTTACATTAAAGTGACATTATGCCCATCCAAGTGTAAGTTGTCAGTAAACTGGTAAAAAGACGAATAACTTGACATATTGCAATAATTGTGTTCAATTCTATATTTATACATGAAAACATAACCAATAATTTATCTGACCAGGGGAAATTTCTATTATATCGTTCAGAATGTATTAGTTACACTCAATTCTAAAAGAGTGGGGCAGTCATTTTATAATATAGGTACATTTTATATTGTATAATACACATTTTTAAATATCAATTATTGGTCAATCACCATTATTATCGCCAATCTTTTGAAATATGTTACTGATTCAACTCAACTTGACAGCGAGAAAATGAGCATCACTGCAAGTAACATCCCTTATTTTGAACAATTCGCCTCATTCCAAGGAAGTAACACTATAGTTTTTACTCCGAATATGTCCGGAAAAACCCGAGTACTTTGCGAAAATAAACTAGATTTTTAACAACTTATGCATTTCGCATAACGTTTAAATCAATTTCTATATTAACAGACATTTACATGGGACCTCAGATTAATGATCTGAAATTCTCGTGTTTCAAAGCAGTTTTAAATCTCATGTTTGTCAATAATGTCTTAATTCCATTTTATGCATTCATTAAACCTGTCTAAGAAACAAATCGATCAAGAAGATTTAAGCACCTTAAACATGCCAAGGACTGATATTCCAATACAGTTTTTTTTACCAGTTAACATGTGTATTCAAGCTTTAAAACCTAGATGTGTATGTTCTATATCGAATTATTACGCAATTTCGGAAATATCAGCAATAAACGAGTTTTTGTACTAGTACATGTATTTGCATATTTCAATCTTTTTCATCTATTTTTGAAAGTAGTTTATATTAAATAAATTATTTAATTAAGTTAAACATCTGGGCCGGTTTCTCAAGGCTCTGTTAAATTCCACCGTCTGTTAAATTAACAGTCCGTTAATATAGCTAACCGACTGTTGCTTAACATGTTGCTCAACATTTTTAACAGGAGTGTTAATTAACACCCCTATCGGCTTTTAACCAGCCGTTAACAGGTTCATTCAATCCCATAATTCCCCATTCTGTAGTCTGCAAAATGGCGTCTGAATCCAATGTCTTGTTACAATAAAATAATGTAAAATGGATAGGAGCAACACATTTAAATGTGAATGAAACTTTACTTCTTGGGGAATTAGTAAAAAAAAAAATTGAAGTGCTCAACTCAAAATTTACAAATCAAGTCACAAATGCCCGAAAGTCGGAAGTATGGAAAGAGATAAGTGACAAGAGATCAGAGCAGGCCTGTATTGATAAATGGGCAAACTTGAAACGGAAGGCTAAAGAACACGCCCGTTTAACTCACAACGAGTGTAGAATGTCCATCGGTTAAAATGTTGTGAGCAACTTCCGTTCCTCGTTGTGAGCACCCGTCTAGGACGTTTGATACGATAAACAAGGTGGGTTTTTCATAATTTTTGAAGATTACAGACATTTATGTAAAAATATCGGAATGCAGTTAGCTAGCGATATGTTTTCCGAGTATGCACATGTAAAGATATTGTCTGTTGGTGGACAATTTGATGGAAATACCGTGCGACGCAGTCACTCGGGGTAGCTGGAAAACTGGAGACAACTTCTCTCCGGACCAAATTTTACATTGAAAACGTCGATTCAGGTGAAGTTTTGTGCATTCTAACCTTAAACAGATGCCCACAAGTCTTCAGCGTAAATTATAAAATGAAATTCTTCATAGAAACGAAGATATACATTTTTTTGCTCTAATCCTCGTTGTGAGCACCATAACCTCGTTGTGAGCAAGACAAGCGCAGTGCGTGTCTGGTTTTAATATGTAATTCAGATGGTGAAAATATAATTTTCAATCTACCAAAAGCAATCAAAACGTTTTTGTACAATAGTGTTTCTTTGCAATAGTTCTTCTTTTTCTATTTGGCCACTCTTACATGAATGAAGCTCAGGATAAATACATGCATGTTTATATCACACAGCCTGCCCTCTATGCTTACTCTGGCAACACGAAGTATATGCAATTAAATACATAATTTTCCTCTCCTTATTAGTTCACCACCATTTGCACAAACAGCAAAACATCTGCAAAATCGTAGGTATATTTTTTGTTTACCATTATCTATTAAGCTTAGAATATACTTGTGTAGTGTTAAAAGTTAACAACACACTAAATAAGTAATCTTCCGCGAAAAACGATAGTCGCATTATTACAGATTCAAATAGTTCTCAGCGTTTGTTTGCTATGTAGATCATTTTTCATGATTTTAGTTGCACTGTCTTTCCTAAAAAGCTCATGACAGTCTGTGTTTGACATTTAATTAAATAGCATTTTCATCATCAAATAGTGGCATTTTTAGAAATCTTCTTGACTTCTTAGGTGTTTCACCACTAGTACAATTTGGGTTAGCTGATTTTACAGCGTGTTTGACTGAAAAGAATGTTTTGCAGAGACATGATCAAAACTTTTCTTTTGATTTTTATGCATCACTGACAGTTTTTCTAGTAGTTCTAATCTTTTTCAGACCAGGGCAAGTACATACTTGATGCCTCGTTTCGGTCTGTCCTTGAACGACCCCATGTCCAATCACTGAAAAGAATAGTACTACAGTTGGAAGGCCTTGTCCAAAGAGGTGTTGTGCCTAAAAATGAATTAATTTGATTTACTAATAAGGACAATATGGCCAATCTTAAGGTAGAACACCCCTAATGGGCACTATAAGGAACAGTAAAATTGACAACATTGGACAGTTATATGCCTTAAATGTCACCCGTATGCAAAATGTAAACAAAATTTACCGTTTGGTTTATGAGTTATGGACATTTTTCTGAACTAAAACTTTGCCATTAGAAGGGCTTTTTTTTCAGAAATGAGGAAACTCTAAATAATCTATAATATCATCATTATGAAAAATGCTTTCCTATTACTCAATGCTAAGAAACAAATTAGACAAACAAAATGATTGTTTTTAAACGAAATGTTTTAGTATGTATAAAAATGTTACCCTACCCCACCCATTTTTAACACTTATTTGACCATTTCCCTGCGTAAAAAGCCTTATTTAAAATATCCCTAAAATTTTCCACATTAAGGGGCTGTTTTCAAAGTTTGCCTAAATTTTCTTACATGTATATTGGTTGGTCCTTCAAAATATAAAATACTTTTACCGTGTAGTTTTTATTTTATTAAACTTTGAAAATATGTGGTATCATATTTTCTATTAAATTTGGCATTATTTAGTAAATAAATGACTGCAAAAATCATATAATAGCCTATTTGAATACCCTTCAAAGTGGAGATAGTGCATTAGGGGTGTACTACCTTAAATGTTTTTGACAATTTGACCTTGAAAGTAAAGGCCATTCAGGTGTCAAGGTAAAAAATACAGGTCCGTAGGAAGGTTCTTGTGCTAAGGGATGTTGTGTTCAAATATGAATCAAATCCGTTTACAAACGAGGAAGTTATGGCCAATGTTAAAGTTTTCGGACGGATTAACGGACTGACGGACGGACAGTTTAAAACTAATATGCCTCCCTTCGGGGTATGCACAACGTCTTGCAAAGAAATGCTGCTGTGCAAAAACGTTTTAATTGCTTTGGTAGATTGAAAATTATATTTCACCATCTGAATTACATATTAAAACCATACACGCACTGCGCTTGTCTTGCTCACAACGAGGTTATGGTGCTCACAACGAGGATTAAAGCAAAAAAGGGTATATCTTCGTTTCTATGAAGAATTTCATGTAATAATTTACGCTGAATACTTGTGAACATCTGTTAAAGGTTAGAATGCACAAAACTTCACCAGAATCGACGTTTTCAATGTTAAATTTGGTCCGGAGAGAAGTTGTCTCCAGTTTTCCAGCTACCCCGAGTGACTGCGTCGCACGGTATTTCCATCAAATTGTCGACCAATAGGCAATATCTTTACATGTGCATACTCGGAAAACACATCACTAGCTAACTGCATTCCGATATTTTTACATAAATGTCTGTAATCTTCAAAAATTATGAAAAACCCACTTTGTTTATCGTGTGTAACGTCCTAGACGGGTGCTCACAACGAGGAACGGAAGTTGCTCACAACATTTTAACCGATGGACATTTTACACTCGTTGTGAGTTAAACGGGCGTGAAGAAGATCTTACGAAAGATAACCTAGAACGACGCAAGGCTGGTGGTGGGTCGTGTGTCGGGGTTAGTCAGCAGTCGCAGCGTATCGGCGATTTGCTGTCAAGTTACTCAGCCTTTTCTGGAAAAGAAGGTGGACTAGATACTGATGAACAAGGTTTTAAACTTCCTGGTAATCTTTTAAACGCAATACATTTAGTTTAACAGTTTTGCCTAATATGCAAAAGTTTGCTCTCATTTCTACTTTTACTTTACTGTTTATAAGTAAAGATCTATAAATAGATTTCAAAATTTCCCACAAACTGAAATCATGTTTAGGTTTATCCGGTAGCTTTGTTAAAGAAAATAAAACAGCATGCTACACTAAGATTAAAAAGTATCCATCGACACGAAAACATGTCAAATCACGTTTAAAATATTGTTTTCCCCCCCACATATTCGTCTCAGAAATGGGTTTGCATGTACCTACAAGAAGGCCGCTTTTATTATTAATAAATAGGCAAATAAGGACAAGTTGAGATCAACCGAGAGCAATAAAAACAAAAACAATAAGATGACAATTGCACACTTAATTCTTTTTAATTAAACGAATGTAAAACTTCTTTAAACAAGATAATAAGCATTGCATTCTCTCTTTAAAGGACAAAACAATTTTAATTCAAACTGATAATTTGAATTTCTCGTGCTCTAAAGGCGTTTGAAATCCAATGTAATATATTCTTCAGGGAATTAAACATTTTACATTGTTGGCGCATGTCTCACATTTAAGACTTAAATATGGCTTATCAGATTAATACCATAAAGATCCTAAACTGAATTCAATATAGTCTCGCATATCGCATTATAACCTTCATAGAAGTATTTATAATTCTCCGCTATGAAATGCATTTTATTTCATGCCGTCATAAATGGCACGTTCTTAACATTGCATTATAATTCATAAACCTAGAGAAAATAAGTCTACAATGGAAGGTTTGTAAATCAATACATAATATTAAAATAAATTACAAGAGGGTCGTGATGGCCCTGAGTCGCGCACCAGAAACAACTGCTTTTCAGTGTTGGACATTATCCATTGCAAATATTTTTTATATAAAATCTGAGCATAGCATATGTTTAAACAATAATTTGAAGAAATGCTATGACCTGGGGCATTTAAGCTTTAGCTTAAATGCGGCCAATCAAATTAATATGAGCAAACTTAATAAAAGGCTACTTAAGAATGCTACAGACATAATTTGGTGATCATCCATCATTTAGTTCTATAGAAAAAGATGGTTAAAGGTATTTCTATTTTTAGCTTTAGCGGCCTCGTAAAGGGGCTAATCAAATTAATATGAGCAAACTTGATAAAAGACTACCCAAGAATGCTACAGACAAAGTTTGGTGATCATCCATCAATAAGTTGTGTAGTAGATGTTTAAAGTTTTTTTTTCTATTTTTAGCTCTGTTGACCCCTAAAAGTGGCCAAATGAAATGACATGAGCAAATTCAAGTGTGACTGTCACAAATATGCTGCAGACCAAATTTTAAGTAAATCTACCAAGCAGTTTTAGATTTCCGCATGACGACGGACGCCGGAGCATCCCCCTTTGATACTAATAGCTCACCCTGAACCTCCAATTCTGGTGAACTAATAAAAAGTACTAGAAATATGAACAACCCACGATATAAATTATATTATATATAAATGGTGTCGGCAAGTCACTAAGAATTCAAACTATGTTCAAATGTTTTACAAATATCAAAACTATACATTTCTGCTGTTGTTGTTCATCAATATTGGACATTCCATTGATACTTTAGAAATAGGTGCCCATTGCAAAACAACCCACTGTTCTTGTTCAGATTCACCAACTCGGCGGTAATAAAATGAAAGCCTGATGAACTAAATGGCCACCATTATCTGTGTGTGAATAAGACTAGTCCTTAAATTATTTTCGGTTGACGTCATGATGTATAGAACGAACTGATTTATTTACTATACTAAAACGTCATTGTATTCCTTTGCACAAGAAATATCAATGGATAACCAATATATATTTCTTAAATTGCAAATAACCTTTCATTTTTTGTATGCTTCCAATCATGATTCTAGCAACGCTTTAAGAAATAATAAAACCATTACAATTTAACGTTAATGAGTTTGTTGGTTTTGTAGAATTTATTGACAGAATTAAGATACAGTTAATTATTCTTTAAAATGAAACTCGAGTTCAAGAAAAAAACCTAATATACTGTAATTCTAAAATATAAAAATATATAATCGGTAAGTTAAGAATCTTGGGAAAATTTACACCATTTAAAATGTATGTGGCAAAAAGTGTCTAGGAAGATAGAGAAATAAAAGTGTGTTCTGTTCAAAATCTATTTACGATGTCTATCTTATTTACGACACAGTTATGCTTTTCATCACAATACACGCGCTAAATGACGTGCAGTGGTACATTGTATATTTCCAGTGTCACACTGTTCTTCAATATAAACCTTTATTTAATGATAAAACAAGGATACATAAAAAAATGTTTATAAATAAATGACATGATTGTTAAATAAGACTAAATTATCGATTTTACACAACATAAACAGACGTGCAAGTAGTCCACATTGTAATAGCACATACTATTTTGTGAAATATTGAGTTTAAAATGTTGAAGGGCAAAACTTTATACAAACATATTATTATATACATATTAAATATTTAAATTAATTGATGCGGTATGTATCACTTTTAAATTACATGAATTACTTCTTCGTGTGTGTTATAAGGTGAACGTGTTTGGAATAATAATGTCTGCGGTTTGTGAATGAACAAAAAGTAGAGGGATTTATATCAAACCGTCACATTCATGAGATATATCCTTCTTGGTATGACCTTATGAACACTGTTTAAAATTTATATGTGACTTATAATTACATATAAAAGCTGTACGAAAAACAAACCTTGTGATTTGTGGATATTCTTATATAAATAGACATATCTATTTATGTTTATGTAATTTTATACGTATTTAACAAGGAACACAATTCTCAAGAGCCAATAATGACGTTGTATATATTTGGTTAAGGTTATGTGCAGTTATCCCGCGGGAAATCATCAGATGATCTTTTTACTTGTTACAAATAAATAAATGGAAGATTGTATAAATGTCTGAAAACGAGAAATGAAAAGGCTTTAGTTCAAACATACAATTTTCATATTACCACAGGATTTGTTTATAAAGAATGGAAAAAAATCATATATCCCATTTATAAGTAAAATAGGATTAGTTCAAGTCAAGGTTACAGTTATCCAAACTAAATAATATTCTACAATTCATGTTTAATAATTAACTTAAAACACTCCCTGCAATCTTTTGTTTGACAAAACATGGTTTTATGGTGATATCATTTACTAAGTGCATGTTCATATGATATTTAACAATATCATAACATGTTTTGTGAATAGAAACAATACTTGGTCGTGGTCAGTATACTCCGCTCTTCTTACTGGTGAATAGTATCATAAAAGTAAAGTTGAAACAGTGGGTTTACTCAAAGATTGATTGAACGACTTATGTGCACCTACCTGCATACTGTCGTCATTATGATACATAATCATATACATCTCACCATCATCATGATATTAAAAAAAGAACTCGGCAAAGAAAATCGTTGTATAAAATACAGCAAGCTATGTTTTACTCAAAGAACGATGCGCAATTTTCAAGCACATTACTTAACCATCTTTTGCTTCTGTTGCCTTTATGGAAATTAATACTAGTATAGATTTAGTTTTTAGCAATAAGTATGGAAAATAAAATACTCCTTGCTTCTTTTATTATATATAATCATGGTTTATTTGGTTATGCTAGTGAAAGCAACTCTTAAACCATTACTAAATTGTTATATAACTCGTTTAGTAAACAGCTATGTACATCTTTTGTAAATATGGATGGTTAAATAATAATTATTTTTATTGCAATGCATTAATGACAGATTACATAGAATAAAGTAATACCTTTTACCGTAATTAACATGCACTATTCTTGCAAATTTTAGAGTTAAAATAAGGATCCTGTATGTTGTGATCAAAGTGGTAAAACACACTAAATGAAATTATATATATATATACATACATAATTATGCAACTAAAACAATTTTCAAACATTGAAGAATATGTAAAATATGTACTGCAAATATTTGTGCATATTATATGTAATCATTAACATATATGCACTCATTTCTTATTATAAAATTTGACTTACACTTTATAGAAAATAAATTTCTCATAACCTTCCTTTATTTACATGAAATGTTAAATTCGGTAATATCTTTATAAATAATGCTTTATAGAACCTACAATAATGATAAATCTTAATTTGAGCATACTATGTAGGATATAAAACAAAAAATGTGTAACAGGATATTAAGAGATGTGATAGGTCTAATGCAATACCTATCTTTCTACTATGTCAGGCAAAAATGCTAGGCAGAAGTAAGACCTATGTGGATTCTTATAGAACGGAAAAGGACAATAAATGAAACACAAAAATGAGAAAGGAACAGCGTAACTATCATATACAGTCGTGAATATATATAAAATAATAAGAAAAAATGGAATATATTCCCAATGTTATGTGGGTGCTAGAAAACAATAAAATCATTTAGCAGAATTAAATAAAATTTTGCGTGGGGGTCAGGGTTTATGAAGCCGGAATATCACAGACAGACGTCATAAATCCAACATATCCTAAAGGATATGAAATTGTATTCATTGTACTCAACACCCAAATTAACTTTTTCGACTTTCAGGTCTAAACAGAGAGAGCTACTGTAACAAAGGAACCAATAACGGAGCAGAATGTGTTTTTTACAGAGGTTCCGTGCGGCCTAGTTTTACATATAAATTTTACTGCTTTTACCGAGGGTCCAGGCCGCCATTTTATGAACCCATTGTACGATTTTGGTCACGTGATCATTCGCAGTGAAAATATGTTTTAACCATTTTTCAGCAATATTGCCCTTAGATACCCATTAATTTTTGTAAGGTCTTGATATGTTTCCATTCCAAGATTTTATAGATCTAAACTTGTATCAATAAATACATGTTGGTTTGGTAGTGGTAAGAACAACAGACTTGTAACCAGATAGTTTCAAGATGAAACCGTGGACTAACAAATCATTTTATCGTCTTCTTAAACTGAGTTTTTATTTCTGTTTCGTTGCTAGCCATACGGTCCGGTCCGTACTGCTAGCCAAAAGTGCTAGCCGTACGTGAATTACGTAAGTCCGTGATTGACAGGATAGGTAAGCGTTCTTATGCAATTATGACGGTGCGCTGCATTTGATGGTGAGCAAACAACCAGCTTGAAATATTCTATGCCAATTCAAAGTGTTCGGGATGACATTTTTATTACAAATGTATTATTCATCTATATTGTCAATACAAATTCGTATCTTAGCACAGACTTTAATTATAAAAATCTGTGGTCTTCAGAGAAAACAAACAACATCAAACAATAATATTTCTACTTTACCTGTAATTAATAAAGTTTCAATTCGAAACGCAAGTTTGCATATTATTGTTTTAGGTTACTTATTTTATTGCCATACGGCTAGCCTCAACAGTGTGTATAGGCTAGTTGTATGGACTCGCGTTCGGCTAGAACTTTTGGCAAGAAATACAGGCCCTTACGGCTAGCCACTGCGTTATATGAAACACAAGTTAGTAAACTGCGTGTTGTAATGTAAATTTCTTTGCCCTACTTATAATAGACTTTAACGTTGCCTTTGCCTTGTTGATCTTTATTCTTGTCCACTGAGATTAATAATGGTGTTATGTTTTCATGACACTTAAAAATAAAACAATCAATGTGTTTAAAACTACATTTCCACTCAACTTTTCAGTAGGCATCATTTGCAAGAAGCATTATACTGCCCCGTTAGCAATATGTACCAGTGGTTTTGCTGACTTAATTGGGAAGAGGCTTTAGCCTTTAAAGATAATTGATAAGTTTGGAAATTACAAATGCTGGTTTTTGTGTAGAATTCTGGGAAAACAACATTATCTATTTGGAAAACGACCCCATAGCCTCTGTTATATAAGGGTTAAATCACTGTCTAGACCAGACTTGAGAAATTCAGTTGCTATATGTAACTGAAATACTAATGAAAGGCGGTGATGAACCTATAAGTGAAAAAGAAAATTAAAAAAAAAGAATATGCCATCAGTTTCTTTAGGTCTACTCTGATATTATATAATCTGCTGAGAATTACGATCCCTTTATACACTTTTTATATGCCATATTATAAGAAATCAGTTTATTTTCAAGTATTTTATGTTCAATTTTTACCCAATAATTTTCACTAATATATGACTAATCAAGTGTTTATTATGCTCTGACTTTAGCTGCATAAACAGAGCTTTAAACACGTTATTAGGCATTCTCAAAGACATGTCAGCCACGAATTGCGTAGGCATCACTGCAACTATACTCATTGACCAGCAGTATTTTTGGAAAACCACTGAATTACTAAGTGGTTTAGTTGAGTCAGATCTGTTAACTTTTACCAACAGTATTCTTGGAAAACCACTGAATTACTAAGTGGTTTAGTTGAGTCAGATCTGTTAACTTTTACCAACAGTATTCTTGGAAAACCACTGAATTACTAAGTGGTTCTTGGAAACCCTAAGTGGTTGAGTTGAGTCAGATCTGTTAACTTTTACCAACAGTATTCTTGGAAAACCACTGAATTACTAAGAATACTGTTGGTAAAAGTTAACAGATCGGATTCAATTTGTTGTCTGTAGTCATATTTGCTATATACTTCCGGCACAGTCTCTTTGCAAATATAAAATAAGCATGTTTTTACTTCACACGATCAAAATTGTACAATCGTTAGATATGAAAAGAGAGTGTGAATAAAAAAAAGTTTGCATTATTTTTAAGAAAATACCATCAATAAAGAAAGGCAGCTTTCAATATGTAGCGTACTCATTCTGTCATTCAAATTAGTAAGAATTTTATAGATTTCAATAAACTTATGTGATCAAAATATTGGACTCATAGATGGGCATAGTATATCTTTAACTTATTGTCCTATACTTGGACACAACAATCCTTGATGATGAGACTTACATTGATCTTGAGTCATAAAATACCCAAGTTATTGATTTTCTTTTGTGGTTCCATCTTAGGGAACAGTGAAGATAATAACTTGAACTTGAAATCCCTATGCAATATCACAATATGTGTGTTTTCAGATTGATAATACTGATAGGTAGTTTGACATAATATAGTTCCTTTTATTCGAACTGGCTTCAAAAGACATATTTTATTTTTTCTTCTTCACAAAGTGGCTATATCTTTGTTATTCATGAATACATGACCACAACATTCTTTTGGCATAGACATTCAAGTTGATGGGGCTTACATTGATCTTGATTCATATATGTAAATGACCTTTACTTTTTAGGTCCAGTTACTGGTTAAAAAAGATGATGTATCTGGCTACAACTTTATTCTATATGTCCTACTAAGAAACTGGTCGATAAATTAACTTAAACATGAAATATCAATGCATTTTTGCACAATGCTCAGTGTGTTTTAAGTTTGAAATAATAGGTAGTTATAAACAATTTAGTACTTTTTTATTCAAATTGTATGAAGATTAATTTTTCTTTTCCTTACTTATCTCCCATTTTCTTTTTTCTTACCATAATAACGGTTAGCAACGGATAATTACTAATTTAGCAAGACATTTAATTCTGATTATTATTGTTATCTACACAAATGAAACATCATAAAATATAGGTCAGTTCTAAGTTGGCTTCAGGCAACTTAAAGTGACATTATGCTCATATTTTCATAGCCAAGTTGAGCTAAACTGACTATATTTAAAAATATTGAATGTTAAAATGGTGATTGACCAACAGTTTATATTGGACAATGTTTTGGATAAAATTTAAAATCTGCCTTAAATATAAAAAGACTGTCCCACTCTTTTTAAGAACTGAACGTAACAGGTAAATTCTAATGGATATTTAAGAAAAGATCGTTTGGATCCATGCGTTGTTTATTGTTAATGTGAAATAATTGTTTTTATTAAAAGGAATTATGGCAAAATGAAAACTTATTTTGACTTTTACCTGTTCACTCATTTATACACATGGATGGGCATTATGTCACTTTAATTTTTCAAAAAGTTAAAAATAGATAAATACACAATCCCTAAAGAAAGCCCAACACGACAAAATGTGGTTGTTGTTGTGGTGGTGGTGGTAAGAGCTATGAATCACCTTAAGTGATAGTTTTGGTTGAACTAAGGTCAATTATAACTATGTTTACTAAATATTATTTGTATTTAGCATTTATTTCTGTACAGGGCCATATTTAAGCATATGGGAATAAGGCAAATTAACTCCCTTTTTGAAATATTCAACAATTTCCATAAACAATTATTTTTTTAATGTATGTATAATAAGTATATTTAACAGAAATGTTTCCGATTTTAGATTTTAAATGATTTATACATGTTTGTCTGACAGTTGCCAAATAAATTATATTTAATATATCAATTACAAATTATTTCTGGACATGTTAATTTTGTTTTTAATAGATTTGATAATTTGTGCAGATTTGTAAGTTGCATGCTTTCACTTCAGTCAGAACAACTTGGCTATCCGACTTAATACAGATTGAAAGCAATTTTGTCAGGCAGTTTTAGATGGAAACAAAAATAGAGATTGTAATCTTTTTGTTTGGAGTCCTCCTGGGCTCCTTGCCACTGACGCTTGTTACTGGGTCGGGTGGGGGCTGCGTTCATTGAACGCCGCCTTTCCTTGTCGATCTTGTTTAATCATATTCTATATAATGAATGCAGCAATTTGTTTCCCTTATAAAAGTGGTACTGAATAATGAACTTATTTACAGCCATGAATTTTCAGAATAGGTGCAAAGGACATGTTCAAAATTCTGAAAATTCACAATCAACATCAGTTAAGCTTTCTTTTTTGTCTTTTTCTGGATATTTTCTTAAAAAATATGATTAATATCTCAAACTGCATGTTACTGCAGATATTCAAACCTGTTCTTGCTTGTCTTAGTTTTAAATCACTCTACCCCGTCTGTTGATAAAAGACAAGAATAAAGATCAACAAGGCAAAGGCAACGTTCACAGGACGCCAGCCCCAGACACACCAAAGTAGGGCACCCAGAAGGCACCAAACCAAAACCTGGAGTGGACATTGAAAGGAGGAGGCTATTGCTCTACATATGGATAATTTGGTCTTATACACTTTTGTAGGTGAAACCAAAGAAACATCTGCAGTGGAAGAAGCAGGACCGTCTGGAATGTCAAGTCATAGTGGTATGGTTAATGGATTTTTTTGGCAATTTTGCATATTTAGATAAAAGAGCTTAGAGCTGAGTTTGTTTAAATGCAATGTCTGTGGACAGTCAGTCATCGTTGTACATCTCCTGAACAATTTGCTGGTCCAGTACAAAAGTTATATAAAAGGTTCCTGCCTGATGCTTAAAGTGATTACAGGAGTATCTCTTCAGAAACTACAATGCCCAGAGCTTAGATATTTGGCATGTAGAATCTTTATTTTATTGTCTACAAACGTTTTTAAAAATCATGCCTCTTGGGTCAAAATTAACCAGCCCCCAGAGTCTGTAAAAATTGTGCATTTTGTATCACACTAAAGCAACTACTCATTTGAGTATGTTACAGTATACATGATTTTTAATAACTATTATACATGCATTTATGTTGCATAGATTTGCAGACAGATATAAGAATCAACACCGCCATAAACTTCCTGAAAAGGAAGTATTCCGAGGGAGATACTAATGTGGTGAGTATATATTTTGCTTATGATTGCAAATTGTTTACTGAAAAAGTAAATTTAGCTTTTAAGTAATAGAATATTTTGACTAGAGGATTTAAATTTATAAAAAGACAATTTGAAATTTTCCATTGCATTTTTAAAATGCATTGAAACAAGAAAAACCGTCCGAAAAGATAGCATTGGGGTTGGGGAAAAAAACAAGCTACTAAAGACTGATCACATCACAAAAAGAAAAAAATCTTTTAAAATTTTTTACAGAAAATTGGAATAGTTGCTTATCATGATCAGGTGCAGTTTTAAAAAAAAGGGGGCTTGCAATATTTTTGAGTTATCACTTAGATTCAACTTATAAGAAGTTTTAACAGACAGGTGTTAAACAGCTCCTGAAACTACAATGCCCAGAGCATTGAGCTGCGTTCATTGAATGCAGCCTTTCCTTGTCGATCTTGTTTATCATATTTTATACTGCATGCGATGCTCATGTAATCAGAATCTTCTTTCATCAAATCTTCTCGGCACAACCGAGAGCCACCCCGCGAAGGGCAGCCTACGGGACCAATCCGAAGAGCTCATTAACTGGAGCGATCGGAGTCCCCAATTGTTTTGTTGTTGTTATTAAATCAGCCAAAGGTGAATAGGTAGGACACCTTATTTGTATTTCTGGTGTAACTGGCTATTTTATTGGGCTAGGAGTGACTATCTGGTACAATGGGTCTTTATCGTCAAATAAGGTGGTGTAAGTAGTTGGTCACTTGCTGAAAAATTGGTTAGAACTTACCCAGAAAAGCTGGCAAGGTAAACATAACCAGAAATGTGTTGAAATAGCGTGAGAGCCGCACAAACAAACCCAAATAGTTTTCAGGAGTTTGGCATTTACATAAGTAACATGTCATAAGAAGTTTGATAGTTAGTTAGAGTTGAACGTTATAAGTTATATGACATTCTATTACTCTGTGGTTATTTTGACATGATGTCATTTAGGTATTATAATATTAGTTTTCCTTACAGAAAAAAAACATGAATTCTTTTAGATTGTCTACAATTCTGATATTTTGTTATCAGAGTCAGCATGTCATAAGGATTATATCAAACATAATATTCATTTTAATATATTTGGTTTATATCCGGGAATTTATTTATTTAAAAAAAAAAAAACGGTATTTATTAAATGAGATCCATTTTATAAAATAAAAAGAGTACACATGGTATGAAAAACATTTCATATATATTACCTTTTGTGAAAGGTAGATGTATAATTATGTTGAAAATTTATTTTCATTGAATCTTATTTGATAAAATGCTGGTATGTCTTCCATTTTCGTGTAAGAATTTACATCTTAGTCTATGAGTTTTAAACAAAATTTCAGAAAATTTGCTTCATAATGGTGGGTGTAGGGAAGAAGGCTGCAAGGTGTTCTTGCATGTAGGAGGCAAGTCTACATGTAAACAATGGAAGACAATGCTTGTCAACTTACTGAAAGTTCCAGAAGACTGCATGATGGAGTTTTATTCTGAAAAAAACAACACCTTGCATGTAGGAGGCAAGTCTACATGTGTACAATGGAAGACAATGCTTGTCAACTTACTGTTTGTTTGTTTGGATTTTACGGCACGTCAACACATAAATGGCCATATCGTGCCGAATGCTATAATAGGCTTAAAGACTGCATGATGGAGTTTTATTCTGAAAAAATATATGGTAATTATTTGCAATCCTTAATGATTTTTACTTATTGTATTCTTAAAAATTCAATCAATTAATAAACTATTATCAATGATTAAAGGAGGCAATTTCTTTAATTATAAGAGCCTACCATCATTTATATAAAATGTTTGATGCAGATCTGTGTTTTTAGCTCTACTATTTAAACAAGAGCACCGCTAGGCGGAGCATTATATGCCCGAAAGTGTTTTTTTTCTTTTCTAAGGATGAAGCATTTGTAAGACATTACATAAATTAAATAAAGTATTACCTCCTTCAAATAGCAATCCTCCTATAAAGTTTGAATATTGTGGGCCAAATGGAACTTCAGGTATGCTCTGGAAACTGTTTTTAGTTTTGAGGTAATAGCTACCTTGAACTTTGACCGTGTGACCCCAAAATCAATAGGGGTCTTCTACCCAATATGGACAATCATCCTATGAAGTTTCAACACTATGGGCCAAATAGAAAGTAAGTTATGTTCTGGAAACTTTTTTCAGTTTTAAAGTAATTGTGACCTTGACCTTTGACATTGTGACCCCAAAATCAATAGGGGTCTTTACCCAATATGGACAATCATCCTCTGAAGTTTAAATATTGTGGGACAAAAAGACCTTAAGTTATGCTCCGGAAACTGTTTTCAGTTTTAAAGTAATAGTGACCTTGACCTTTGACCTTGTGACCCCAAAATCAATAGGGGTCTCCTACCCAATATGGACAATCATCCTATGAAGATTGAACACTGTCAGCCAAATGGAACTTAAGTTATGTTCCGGAAACTGTTTTCAGTTTTAAGGTCATAGTGACCTTGACCTTTGACCCCAAAATCAATAGGGGTCTTCAACCCAATATGGACAATCATCCTATGAAGTTTGAACACTGTCGGCCAAATAGAACTTAAGTTATGCTCCGGAAACTATTTTCAGTTTTAAGGTCATAGTGACCTTGACCTTTGACCTTGTGACCCCAAAATCAATAGGGGTCTTCTACCCAAAATGGACAATCATCCTATGAAGTTTGAACACTGGCGGCCAAATGGACCTTAAATTATGCTCCGGAAACTGTTTTCAGTTTTAAGGTCATAGTGACCTTGACCTTTGACCTTGTGACCCCAAAATCAATAGGGGTCTTCTACCCAATATGGACAATCATCCTATGAAGTTTGAACACTGTGGGCCAAATGGAACTTAAGTTATGCTCCGGAAACTGTTTTCAGTTTTAGGGTCATAGTGACCTTGACCTTTGACCTTGTGACCCCAAAATCAATAGGGGTCTTCTACTCAATATGGACAATCATCCTATGAAGTTTGAATGTTGTGGGCCAAATGGAACTTAAGTTATGCTCCGGAAACCAAATTGCTAACGGACGGACGGACAGACGGACGGATAGACAGACGGACGGACGGACGGACGCCCGGGGGTTTAACATAATATGCCCGAAATTCTTTCGGGCATATAATAAAAGTGGGGCTAGCTATCTAATCACCTTGGTCTCATGTCAGCATATCTATGTTGTTCAAAGATTTTATGCACTCTATATCATATATTACCAACAACTAATGAATATTTGCTTGTAACTGCATATTGAGAGAATGTTAGGTTTGTAAAAAGCGGCTATAAAAAGTCTCCCCGTACATTTTATCAATGATGTTTTATTTTCGATCCTTGAAGATCGTTCAGCACGACATTATTGTTGTGTATAGTTACATGTTTTATGTTTTTATGTTTTTATTCTGTATTTATCTATTTTGTGGTATTTTTAGTTTCTTTCCTATTTGGCCATTTTCAACTTGGGTGGTTCCAGTATTCCTACTTGAATACTGCATAATCACCCTTAGGATATGTTGCCTGCTTTTTAAATTTGTCTTTTGACGTCTTATCTGTGATATGCTGGCTTCATTACCTCAGATCTCCTTTCAAAATTCCATTTTATTTTGTTTCGCCCATTGTTTTCTCGTTTAGGGGCAAAAGTATTCTTTTACTTAGGGACCATACGCCGCTTTTCATGGAATGGCACCACTGTGTCACATTGAAGGTTCCATGATAACCGCCGTATGAACACATCTGCGGATGTTTCTAAATTCAAAATTTCACTATTTTCGTGTTAAATGTTGAATTCTGCTTAAGCCGGTGCTAAGAGGCGTGGACGGTTACTTGCACTTTCCAATACCGTCCATGAACAGGCTCAATCAAACCGAGCCTGCAACATTTTCAATTTTGTCGTGTTGGGCTCTCTTTAGGGATTCTGTATTTATCTATTTTATGGTCACATCCGTGTTATTTGTGCCGTGTGGCGGCTGTAAAATCTCTCCGTACATTTAATCAATGATGTTATATTTTGGACCCTTGAATTGAAGATCGTTCAGCACGACATTATTGTTGTGCTTGTGGTATTTTTAGTTTACACTTTTCGGCATTTTCTAGTTTGGTGGTTCCAATATTCCAACTAAAATAATGTTAAATCACCCTTAGGATGTGTTGCCTGCTTTTTAAATTTGTCTTTTGATGTCTTGAAGGTTCCATGATAACCGCCGTATGAACACATCTGCGGATGTTTCTAAATTCAAAATTTTGCTATTTCACGTTTAAATGTTGAATTCTGCTTAAGCCGGTACTAGGGGGCGTGGACGGTAACTTGCACTTTCCAGTACCGTCCATGAACAGGCTCAATCAAACCGAGCCTGCAACATTTTCAATTTTGCCGTGTTGGGCTTTCTTTAGGGATTCTGTATTCATCTATTATCTGTGATATGCAGGCTTCATAACCTCAGATCCCCTATCAAAATTCCATTTTATTTAGTTCCGCCCATTGTTTTCTCGTATAGGGCAAAATCATTCTTTTACTTGGGGACCACACGCCACTTTTCATGGAATGGCACTACTGTGTCACATTGAAGGTTCCATGATAACCGCCGTATGAACACATCTACGGAGGTTTTTTTAAATTCAAAATTTCAACATTTTCGTGTCAAATGTTGAATTCTGCGTAAGCCGATGCTAGGGGGCGTGAACGGTAACTTGCACTTTCCAATACCGTCCATGTACAGACTCAATCAAACCGAGCCTGCCACATTTTCAATTTTGTCGTGCTGGGCTTTCTTTAGGGATTCTGTATTTATCCGTGTTATTTGTGCCGTGTGGCGGCTGTAAAAAGTATCCCCATACATTTAACAATGCTGTTATATTTTGACCCTTGAAGATCGTTCAGCACGACATTATTGTGGTGCTTGTGGTATTTTTAGTTTCAACTTTTCGGCATTTTTCTAGTTGGTTGGTTCCAATATTCCTACTTGAATAATGTTGAGTCACTCTAAGGATATGTTGCCTGCTTTTTAAATTTGTCTTTTGACGTCTTATCTGCGATACGCAGGCTTCATAACCTCAGATCCCCTTTCAAAACTCCATTTTATTTAGTTCCGCCCATTTTTTCTCGTTTAGGGCACACGCTTTTTATTACTTGGGGACCATGCGCCGCTTTTCATGGAATGGCACGATTGTCACATTGAAGGTTCCATGAAATCGCCGTATGAACATGAAGGTTCCATGAAATCGCCGTATGAACACACCTGTGTATGTTTCTAAATTCAAAATTTTACCATTTCATGTTTAAATGTTGAATTCTGCTTAAGCCGGTGCTAGGGGGCGTGGACGGTAATTTGCACTTTCCAGTACAGTCCATGAACAGGCTCAATCAAACCGAGCCTGCAACATTTTCAATTTTGCCGTGTTGGGCTTTCTATAGGGATTCTGCATTTATCTATTTACTTTAGAGATTCTGTTTTTATCTATTTTTTGCTATCCAATGCCCAAAACTGAGGTATAGATTTTGACAGAATAATAAGGGATTTCTTGGTTAAAGTTTTGCATGTTACATGATTTTCAAACAATTGAAGGTAACCATTTGAAATTTAATTTAAGTGATCTAATTACAAAGTACTATCCAAGGTCCAGAACTCTTGCACAGAATATAACTGAATTATGCTTGTTTTAATTTTGCATACAATGACATTATCATAACGATTACAGGAAGAAAGTGATCCGCCCATTGTTTTCTCGTTTAGGGCACACGCATTTTTTTACTTGGGGACCATATGCCGCTTTTCATGGAATGGCACTACCGTGTCACATTGAAGGTTCCATGATAACCGCCATATGATCACATCTGCGGATGTTTCAAAATTCTAAATTTTACCAGTTCTTGTTAAATGTTGAATTCTGCTTAAGCCGGTGCTAGGGGGCGTGGACGGTAACTTGCACTTTCCAGTACCGTCCATGAACAGGCTCAATCAAACCGAGCCTGCAACATTTTCAATTTTGCCGTGTTGGGCTTTCTTTAGGGATTCTGTATTTATCCATTTTATTTTATGATAGTTCTCCGAGTCTGCAATTTTCATGTAATTTTGTTGTGATTAATGCTTCCGATGGATCGCTTTGTTTCCAGAATTTTATACTTCACAACAGCAGGTGTCAAGTGCCGTGTGGCAGCTGTAAAAAGTTGTTGTTATATTTTCTGGTTCTTCGGGATCATTGATGCCAGCACTGTTAAGTGTTGAGAATTGAGTGCTAAAGCCGGTGCTAGGGGGCGTGAGGGATGTTGCACTTATTCATTATCTCTCATGTACAGACTCAATGAAAAGATAACAAGAATAAAGATCAACAAAGCAAAAGCAACGTTCACGGGACGCCGCCCCCGGACACACCCAAGCAGGACACCCAGAAGGCAGTGGACAAAAGGAGCGGGACATGTAATGTGAAATAATATAAACAAAAAACAAGCCCATAAAGGATTTAAAGGGGAAAGGGCTGTACGGGTGAAAAGGTGGGGGGTTAAAATGGAAGAGGGGGGGGGGGGGGGGGGGGGGGGGGGGGGGGGGGAGAGAAAATACCTTTCGTCAACGACAATCCAACAAGACAGACATCACAAAACATGTAAACATACAAAAACAAGTAACAATACAGACAAGAAAAACACATGAAGGAACACAAAGGGGTACCGCCTTGGAACGGTCGGTGATAGTTAAAAAATATGATAAACAAGATCATCATGGAAAGGCGGCGTTCAACGAACGCAACCGGTTAATGCTTGTTAACCTTATTGAATAGATAAATAAAGAATCCCTAAAGAAAGCCCAACACGGCAAAATTGAAAATGTTGCAGGCTCGGTTTGATTGAGCCTGTTCATGGACGGTACTGGAAAGTGCAAGTTACCGTCCACGCCCCCTAGCACCGGCTTAAGCAGAATTCAACATTTAAACATGAAATGGTAGAATTTTGAATTTATAAACATCCGCAGATGTGGTTCATACGGCGGTTATCATGGAACCTTCAATGTGACACAGTAGTGGCCATTCCATGAAAAGCGGCGTATGGTCCCCAAGTAATAAAAAGCGTGTGCCCTAAACGAGAAAACAATGGGCGGAACTAAATAAAATAGAATTTTGAAAGGGGATCAGAGGTTATGAAGCCTGCGTATCACAGATAAGACGTCAAAAGACAAATTTAAAAAGCAGGCAACATATCCTAAGGGTGATTCAAGTAGGAATATTGGAACCACCCAACTAGAAAATGCCAAAAAGGTGAAACTAAAAATACCACAAGCACAACAATAATGTCGTGCTGAACGATCTTCAAATATCGAAAATATAACATCATTGATTAAATGTACGGGGCGACTTTTTACAGCCGCCACACGGCACAAATAACACGGATGTGATCATAAAATAGATAAATAAAGAATCCCTAAAGAAAGCCCAACACGGCAAAATTGAAAATGTTGCAGGCTCGGTTTGATTGAGCCTGTTCATGGACGGTACTGGAAAGTGCAAGTTACCGTCCACGCCCCCTAGCACCGGCTTAAGCAGAATTCAACATTTAAACATGAAATGGTAGAATTTTGAATTTATAAACATCCGCAGACGTCAAAAGACAAATTTAAAAAGCAGGCAACATATCCTAAGGGTGATTCAACATTATTCAAGTAGGAATATTGGAACCACCCAACTAGAAAATGCCAAAAAGGTGAAACTAAAAATACCACAAGCACAAAACAATAATGTCGTGCTGAACGATCTTCAAGGATCGAAAATATAACATCATTGATTAAATGTACGGGGCGACTTTTTACAGCCGCCACACGGCACAAATAACACGGATGTGATCATAAAATAGATAAATAAAGAATCCCTAAAAGAAAGCCCAACACGGCAAAATTGAAAAATGTTGCAGGCTCGGTTTGATTGAGCCTGTTCATGGACGGTACTGGAAAGTGCAAGTTACCGTCCACGCCCCCTAGCACCGGCTTAAGCAGAATTCAACATTTAAACATGAAATGGTAGAATTTTGAATTTATAAACATCCGCAGATGTGTTCATACGGCGGTTATCATGGAACCTTCAATGTGACACAGTAGTGCCATTCCATGAAAAGCGGCGTATGGTCCCCAAGTAATAAAAAAGCGTGTGCCCTAAACGAGAAAACAATGGGCGGAACTAAATAAAATAGAATTTTGAAAGGGGATCAGAGGTTATGAAGCCTGCGTATCACAGATAAGACGTCAAAAGACAAATTTAAAAAAGCAGGCAACATATCCTAAGGGTGATTCAACATTATTCAAGTAGGAATATTGGAACCACCCAACTAGAAAATGCCAAAAAGTGAAACTAAAAATACCACAAGCACAACAATAATGTCGTGCTGAACGATCTTCAAGGATCGAAAATATAACATCATTGATTAAATGTACGGGGCGACTTTTTACAGCCGCCACACGGCACAAATAACACGGATGTGATCATAAAATAGATAAATAAAGAATCCCTAAAGAAAGCCCAACACGGCAAAATTGAAAATGTTGCAGGCTCGGTTTGATTGAGCCTGTTCATGGACGGTACTGGAAAGTGCAAGTTACCGTCCACGCCCCCTAGCACCGGCTTAAGCAGAATTCAACATTTAAACATGAAATGGTAGAATTTTGAATTTATAAACATCCGCAGATGTGGTTCATACGGCGGTTATCATGGAACCTTCAATGTGACACAGTAGTGCCATTCCATGAAAAGCGGCGTATGGTCCCCAAGTAATAAAAAGCGTGTGCCCTAAACGAGAAAACAATGGGCGGAACTAAATAAAATAGAATTTTGAAAGGGGATCAGAGGTTATGAAGCCTGCGTATCACAGATAAGACGTCAAAAGACAAATTTAAAAAGCAGGCAACATATCCTAAGGGTGATTCAACATTATTCAAGTAGGAATATTGGAACCACCCAACTAGAAAATGCCAAAAAGGTGAAACTAAAAATACCACAAGCACAACAATAATGTCGTGCTGAACGATCTTCAAGGATCGAAAATATAACATCATTGATTAAATGTACGGGGCGACTTTTTACAGCCGCCACACGGCACAAATAACACGGATGTGATCATAAAATAGATAAATAAAGAATCCCTAAAGAAAGCCCAACACGGCAAAATTGAAAATGTTGCAGGCTCGGTTTGATTGAGCCTAACCACTTGGGAGTTTAATCCGGTTTTAGGCGCGCCAAACCTCACTCTTAGCCCCAATATGTTCCTGAATGACACGAAAATGTATATTAAATTAATCCCCGCCAAGTGAAATTCTAACAATGGTCACGATTACATTAAACGAAATAAATAAAACACATACAAAATTATGTAAATATGTAGAAAAAGTTACTGCCTAATGACCATTACTAAAGTACTCGATGCCTTAAAGGAAGGCAGAGCAACAAGAAAATCACCTACAAGGGCCCAACGAAGCAAGGCAGAAAACAAACATTTTCAGTCCCCAAAGGGCTTTAAGAACTGTCCATTATATAGTCTCCCACTTGGTCCGCCAGATGTAATCAAAAGAGGAAAGCGTAGCGTCCAACTGTAAAAGGGTTGAACACCAAGCATGCGGTATGCTTCAGGGATTCTGTATTTATCTATTTTAAAATGATTGGGTCATAATAATAAAATATGAAAAACAAGATCAACAAGGAAAGGCGGCGTTCAATGAACGCAACCCCCACATTGTTTGTTTGTTTGGATTTTACGGCACGTCAACACATAAATGGCCATATCGTGCCGAATGACCCAGCAACAAGAACCAATGGCAAGGAGCCCAGGGGGACCCCAAACAAAAACAGGAAAGGGCAAAGAAAGAGCACGGACAGGTTAATCATTAAATGATAATTAATTTGTAACTGATTAGGAATTCAAATAAAATAAAAATAGGCCCACAAAGGGGAAGGGGACAGGAGAACGGGGGGGGGGAAGTAATCCAAAGAAATAAAAACTAGAGGCGATGGGGAAGATACTAACCGTAGACGAGAAAACAACAAGCGACACAAGCAAAAGGGTCACCAAAACAGTATAAAATATGAAAAACAAGATCAACAAGGAAAGGCGGCGTTCAATGAACGCTGTTAGAATTTCACTTTTCGGGAATTCATTTAAACAACATAGACATTCATTAAAACAACATAGACATACATCTGAGGAGCACAGTGGGGCGCCATCTGCGGATGTTTCTAAATTCAAAATTTTACCATTTCATGTTTAAATGTTGAATTCTGCTTAAGCCGGTGCTGGGGGGCGTGGACGGTAACTTGCACTTTCCAGTACCGTCCATGAACAGGCTCAATCAAACCGAGCCTGCAACATTTTCAATTTTGCCGTGTTGGGCTTTCTTTAGGGATTTTGTATTTATCTATTTTGGAACGGTCAGCAGCATAATAATGACTGCTGGGGAGTTTAAAATATGAAAAACAAGATCAACAAGGAAAGGCGGCGTTCAATGAACGCAACCCCCATATGACCCAGCAACAAGAACCAATGGCAAGGAGCCCAGGCGGACCCCAAACATTAAAAGGACAGGGCAACGACACGTTTATCATTAAATGATAAATAATTTGTAACTTGTAATTTGTTAAACCGGTTAATGGTGCACCAAACCTCGCTCTTAGCCCCACCATGTTCCTATAAACGAGACAGTGTAAATAAAATGAATCCCCGAAAAGTGAAATTCTAACAGTTGTCATGGTTGCAAAAGGTTAAATAAGTAAAACATTAAAATGATCATGTAGAAACATATAAAAGTAAAATAGATAAATACAGAATCCCTAAAGAAAGCCCAACACGGCAAAATTGAAAATGTTGCAGGCTCGGTTTGATTGAGCCTGTTCATGGACGGTACTGGAAAGTGCAAGTTACCGTCCACGCCCTCTAGCACCGGCTTAAGCAGAATTCAACATTTAAACATGAAATAGTAAAATTTTGAATTTAGAAACATCCGCAGATGTGTTCATACGGCGGTTATCATGGAACCATCAATGTGACGCTTCAGTACCATTCCATGAAAAGCGGCGTATGGTCCCCTAGTAATAAAAGCGTGTGCCCTAAACGAGAAAACAATGGGCGGAACTAAGCAAAATAGAATTTTGAAAGGGGGACTGAGGTTATGAAATATGATAAACAAGATCAACAAGGAAAGGCGGCGTTCAATGAACGCAACCCCCCCTATGACCCAGCAACAAGAACCAATGGCAAGGAGCCCAGGCGGACCCCAAACATAAAAAGGACAGGGCAACGACACGTTTATCATTAAATGATAAATAATTTGTAACTGATTAGGAATTCAAAGAAAATAATAATAGGCCCACAAAGGGGAAGGGGGGGGGGGGTATTCAAAGAAATGAAAACTAGAGGCAATGGGGAAGATACTTACCGTAGACGAGAAAACAACAAGGGACACAAGCAAAGTGTCACCAAAACAGTATGAAACAACATAGACATACATCTGAGGAACACAGTGGGGCGCCGCCTTGGAACGGTCAGCAGCGTAATAATGACTGTTGGGGAGTTTAAACCGGTTAATGGTGCAAGCCTGCATATCACAGATATGACGTCAAAAGACAAATTTAAAAAGCAGGCAACATATCCTAAGGGTTATTATACAGTATTCAAGTAGGAATACTGGAACCACCCATGTTGAAAACCGAGCCTGCAACATTTTCAATTTTGTTGTGTTGGGCTTTTTGTGTTGTGTTTCCAGATTTTTATACTTCACAACAGCAGCTGTCAAGTGCTGTGTGGCAGCTATTTAAGTTGCCTGAAGCAAACTTCAGGGGGCTAGGGGGCGTGGACGGTAACTTGCATTTTCCAGTACCGTCCATGAACAGGCTCAATCAAACCGAGCCTGCAACATTTTCTATTTTGCCGTGTTGGTCTTTCTTAAGGGATTCTGTATTTATCTATTTTTAGAACTGACCTATAGTTTATGATGTTTCATTTGTGTAGATAACAATAATAATCAGAATTAAATGTCTTGCTAAATTAGTAATTATCCTTTGCCAACCGTTATTATGGTAAAAATAAAGAAAATGGGAGATAAGTAAGGAAAGAAATTAATCTTTAGACAATTTGAATTAAAAAGTAATAAATTGTTTCAAACTACCTATTTTTTCAAACTTAAAACACACTGAGCATTGTGAAAAAATGCATTGAGTGTTGTTATATTTTCTGGTCCTTCGGGA
The DNA here is from genome assembly GCF_026571515.1 of Ruditapes philippinarum. Classification (NCBI taxonomy): domain Eukaryota; kingdom Metazoa; phylum Mollusca; class Bivalvia; order Venerida; family Veneridae; genus Ruditapes; species Ruditapes philippinarum. Next base: position 31,881 of record NW_026855357.1, read on the forward strand.
TCATTGATGCCAACACTATAAAGTGCTGAGAATTGAGTACCGCTCAAGCCGGTGCTAGGGGGCGTGAGGGATGTTGCACTTATTTACTATCCCTCATGTACAGACTCAATCAAACCGAGTCTGCAAGTCTTTTGTTATTTTGTTGTGATTAATGCTTCCGAGGGATCACTTTGTTTCCAGATTTTTTTTTGCATCATAATCTAATTCATGTCCCGATTGATAGACACTGATAAAGTTTGAAATAAATTATGTGAAGTAATTCATGAATTTTACCTTTATACTTAGTTAAAAACTTTTGTCATGTTTCTTATGTCATCGAAGAGCATTTGTTGTTGGTTTGTTGGTGTTCATTTCAACATTTTCGTAAGATTGACTGCTTAAGATGTATGTGCATGCGTCCAGAATACAAGATCTAATGTGTAATGTATGTGTAATTATTACAAAGAGACCGGGTGCTCTTTCAAAGAAAATATCAATAAAGTAATTTCAGAAACTGTAAACCTAGATCTAAAATTTTCAAAAAATTAACATTGAAAAAAAAACAAAAACAAAAAAGAAACAAGATTGCATTTGTAAAAAATGCTATGCCACCGCATAAATACAACACTAAAATAGTAATGTAGGAACAATTTTTTTTGTTTTGACTCAAGGGCTTTAATTTGAATAATCTTGCTAAAGTTTCACTACACAATGTTTACTGCAAAATGTCTCACCTCTAGCCTTTGTCAATTCGAGAAGGTGAATTTTTAAAGTTTTTACTATATACATGTAAAGAAAACCTATGACCCCGGGGCAGGGCTAGTTTTGACACTAGAGGCAAAATTTGAACAACTTGGGTAGAGTACCTATAGATGATATCATATACCAAATATCAAAGCTCTAAGCCTTGTACCTTCAGACAATAAGATTTTTTAATTTTTTACTATATGTACATAGTGAAAATCAATGACCCCCGGGGGTGGGGCCAATTTTGACCTCAGGGCTATAATTTGTTCAACAAAGGCTAGAGGTTCACTACACAATGTTTCATGCAAAATATCTAACCTCTAGCCTTTGTCAATTTAGAGAAGATGATTTTTTAAGTTTTTACTATATACATATGAGGAAAACCTATGACCCCCCGGGACAGGGCTAATTTTGACACTAGAGGCAAAATTTGAACAACTTTGGTAGAGTACCTATAGATAATAACACACACCAAATATCAAACCTCTAAGCCTGGTACCTTCAAGAAGGTATTTTAAGTTTTTACTATATGTACATATAGTGAAAATCAATGACCCCCGGGGCGGGGCCGATTTGGACCCCAGGGCTATAATTTGAACAATCTTGGTAGAGGTCTACCAGACAATGCCTTATGCAAAATATCTAAGCTCTAGGCCTTTTGGGTCTTTACAAGAAGATTTTTTAAATTTATTCTTATAATTCCTTTTGGTTGCCATGGCAACCAGAATTCTGCATGTAATAAAATTCTTTGAACAACTTTGGAAGGCCTTCACCCAAGGATCAATCCTGCCAAGTTTGGTTGAAATTGGACTAGTGGTTTTTCACAAGAAGATTTTTTAAGTTCACTATATAATCTATATAACACACACACACACACAAACAAACACACACACAGGTGAATCGCTATATGCCACCGCATCGCAGATGCTGCGGTGGCATAAAAACGATATCAATGTCATTATTCTGTTGTTGCTATAATTCATTTGTCTAATATAAGCAAATAAACTTTCTGCACAATCCAACTAAACATGTGAATTATTTATGGTATTCAACATGAAACTTTTCATTTGCTTCGTCCCAAGTGGCCAATTCGATCATTGTAACAAACTTAACGGTTTGTATTTTAGGAAGATATACATGTAAATTGCATGAAAAAAACAGATTATTTTTTTTATTTACCGCTTTTACTATTATACATAACATTTTATAGTTTTAGTTTTTATCAGCTCTAATGCTGTATTTCGTGTCTTTGTGGAATATTTGCCTATAATTGAACCTTATTTGTACGAATTTATAATCTGGACAATTATATTAGAATATTGTTCAAAGATTTATGATTTAATTTACATAGAAACAAAACTAAATATCGATGCGTTTCGATAAAAGAACCCATTTGCACTTAGGACGAATACATCAATTTAAACACAGGCTACTTACAGTAATATGACTTGTCCTCTTATTCGCTTTAGTTGTAAAATATGTGTATCAAGCGCTAGCCCGGTAAAAGCTTACATTAAATTCATTGTAAATATAAGATTACAATAAACAGTTTGATAACGGGGATGACATTTGACCCGACAAATCTTCGCTAGTCTATATTGTTTATCGGTGTGTTACATGTAACATGTGTTTTATGGGCAAGTCCTACTACTCAATTAATTTAATCAAACTTTATTATTCAAGGATGAATTACCTGCATGCTTGAACATAAGTACCCTAGGATTATATGTTCAAGAAGTTTATACCGAACTTGATGGTGCTAGGGGGCGTGGAAGATAACTTGCACTTTCCAGTACCGTCCATGAACAGGCTCAATCAAATATGGTAAACAAGATCAACAAGGAAAGGCGGCGTTCAATGAACGCAACCCCCATATTACCCAGCAACAAGAACTAGTGGCAGGGAGCCGAGCCTGCAACATTTTCAATTTTGTTGTGTTGGACTTTCTTTAGGGATTCTGTTTTTCTCTATTTTTTTATCTTTATCCGACAGTGATCATCAAGCTCTTGTTAAAATTGGCCGTAACTTAGATATTTATAGATGGAAAAACAATTATGACCTTAAAATTACTCTTATCATCTTTGCTACTGAAGGGATTTAATTCAAATTGAAAATTGTTTTCAGTTCCTATACTACATAGAAATGTTTTATTAAACAAATATTTTTTTTCACTTTCATTGACAATGTCACAAGTATCTCATATGGTGCAAAATGTTTGACATTTGAGTGCTCTATACTTCATATATTGATACAGAAATCTATGAAAATATTTATAATATAATTAAATTTTGCATACTTTAATCTTCTTGAATTGTTTTCTTATCCGTTTATTGTTGGTTCAGTTTCCCCGGAAAGTAACGAATACCGTTTTTATATCAGACGGCTGCTTTAATATTGTTGATTGAATAAGCCTGTTTCTACGCTGCTTTAGAGGTATACTTTGAATGACAAGGGAAGTTTATTATATGCAATGTTATGTTCCGTCAGTCACAGACTATCGAGAAATTAGAGACCTATTTCAACTCTTGAAGAGAATGATAAGTGTATATTTTGTCTCGATCACTATGTCGATCACAAACACACATCCGTATTTTTTTCTGAAATAGTAATGGAGTTAAATAAACCAAGTGTACATCCAGTTATTAATTTTATTTTAGTCGTTCATGTAGCTTACGTGATCATAATATATTGGCTCGCTTGTCTTTTACAGCTGTTTGCACAAAAATTGACCGGTATGCCATGCAGGAATGTTCCACATATTACTGTCTAGTATCAATATTCAATATCTTCTTTATATCCAAAGTCGAATGGTTTACAAAATGTCACACACACACAAAAAAAAACAGGCAAAAATTCATTACTATTATTAGGATATCAGGCTCCCCTAACATCATTGCTTTGTTGTGTAGCACAGCACAGGCAATACTAGTGCTACTGGCTTTCTCCGGAGTAAGTCTAACCTGTAAAGAATGATAAAATACTGTGTACATGCAGTGAATTATCAAAACGAGTGTGTATTGTTTAAAAAGTCTTTAACAAATGTATATGTTATTAAATTTTATATATAATTTACTCCTACTTAATGTTGTTTTTTTTTTATCTTAAAGTTCAATTCATAATGTTGGTTGAAAAAAATGATGTGCTGCATTAAACAGCAGCAATCTAGGTTCCACATATACTTGTATTCTAAGATCTGATTGGCTCTTTTTTATTGTCATTAGCAAAGTTTTACATAACATTTTTAGCCTTTTATAGCATTCGGCACGATATGACCGGTTATGTGTTAACGTGCCGTAAAAATCCAAACAAACACACTGAACAAATTATCCGACAGCTAAATACAATGTACATATAATATATACCTCTCCATATCAATTCCGAATCTCCTTTTCCAAATTCCATTTTTACAGCAACTCTTGTTTAACAGTGAGCTCTGTTATAACGCTCCTTGGAGGGCGTGTCATCAGGTATTTCATACAAGCATTACTGAAATGAAATGGGATTATTTTTTACAGAGTTACCTTTTACCCTTTATTAATTTTCATACTTTATTTTTGTCCAGGCCATTTCTCATAGATTATAAAAGCTATAGACTTGAAACTTCATAGGATGATAGGTCTTACTAATAAAGTGCAGTGCACAGAAACTGCTTCTCTGCATTTCTTTTTTTTTAGTTATTACCCTTTGTTAATTTCATATTTAATTTTTTCCTGGCCATTTCTCCTAAACTTTATTGTTCACAAGGCGACACATCCGACTCGCGGTGTTCTAGTTAAACTTCAATCCACTTTCTCCAAGGAGTATTCCATCACCAAGTTGCCTGAAGTTTCTCTCCAGGTGTTGGCAGTTTTGATGATTTGAATACAAAACTGCAATGAACTGATCCTGGTCATTTAGCGTTAACACTTATGAATTTACCTAAAATAAATTAAAATTCTTTAATGAATTACAATTCAGATAGAACATATTGAATTTAGTTCTCTAATTAACAATAAAATTATTAAAGTCTCTGGCAAGTATGAAAGAGAGTATGTTTGTTTTTTCTGCATGAATTAGCTATGTTTCACACAAAATATTTTCTGACTACTGTATGTGATACATTAGCATATTCTTACAAAAGAAACAACTTCTTTATAGTTTATGCATAAACAGCAAAATACACTTATCTAAACTGTTTTAATGAAGTGCTGGAAACAAATGCATGTAGAAATAGATGTTGTCATACTTAAACCCAAATGCCCAAGTACAGCAAAAATATTGAAGTCTGTAGTCAAATCCTGTTCTACACTGGTTAGTAAAATAATGATAATCAAGTTTTTTTATATAAGTACTGGATTAATTTTTATCAGTCGGTATATATTTCAAGAGTGGCAATAGCCTTAAATGAAATACCGGTATGATAATTTTCTTTCCACAGGAGGAAAATAAGTCCTGTATTTATAGAAAAACTTGAATTTTCTGTTTGTTATATAGTAGAATAATACATTTTTTCTTTTTTTTTCATATAACATGTCACCAGTGAAAATACGGAAAAAATATATTTCACTACAGTGAAATAATAGTTTTTACAGTTAAACATATGGTAAAGGAAAATATGCATTATTTTCATCAATATCAATATTTCTCAATATTTTTTTCGTTTAAAAGATCTATACATTTAGAACTACACACAGCCTCCTTATTGTCTATGATATAGTCAATATAAAGGGAAGCAGCTATCAAAATCACCACACTAGACAACAAAATGAACACATTTACAGAATGTTTTAAATAAATGCAGAATAAAAGGAGGAATAATTAAATTACCTAAATGATCCAACTACTCCCATCACGTTTTTCGACGGAAATCGCTTCCTATTGATGTAGGCTCTCTATCTTTCCCCATAGGGCTTGATTATCCGGACATGTGTTCCATCGATGCATCCAAGTACCTTGGGAAATCCGGATACTTTTATTCCATAAGGTATCACTTGGCCAGTTTATGTATTGGATTTAATATCACAGAGTGCATTTGTCACCGAGGCAATAGTTCGGGACACTGTCGATTTATCTCCTCCAAGTGTATCCCCCAATAGTTTGCATAAAAGAACCGGTACATAATACCTCAAAGCTAAATGAACTTTCGTTTTGACACTAAGAGCATGACAGCGTTCAAGTAGAGATTGTAATCTGTCATGCCAATTATCACATAGGGAATCAATTTAATCTGGTGAAAATTGGTACCTTTCCCGGCATTCAGGAAGTGTCAAATTAACATTAAGTAAGGAAGACAGGTCATTTTTTTTTAGAAATATATCAAGTGTTATTCATCATTGGAAAGATATTTTTAAAATGCATATGAATGTTCTTTAAATGAAGTCAATATCTTTAAAAGGTGAAAAGTTATTGTATTTTAAAGTTGATATGGTAACCGAAACTTGAAGCCAAAATAATTATATACCATAATAATTCATATGTTCAAATTGTCTCACTTCACAGATATACAATAACAGTCTCACAACAGATGATTCTGAATTTTTCAAGTTAGTTTTATCAAAACGTTGAAGTGAACCTTTTCTATTTTGATCAGACTTGCATTGGTTACTTCTGCAATGTGCACAAGGCTGTGTAAACCACAGTGTACTGACTGATGTCTGCTCTTCTCACTCTACAATATCTATACAACGTTTTTCTAAAAATACAGTCTCTTCTATGTCATTGCTTTTTTTCATACAACCATCATTTATTTCATCATCATCATCATCACTATTATCTGATGATATGATTCTTGTTTTTAGCTCACCAGAGCCGAAGGCTCAGGTTGAGCTATTAGTATCAAAGGGGGATACTCCGGCGTCCGTCGTCATGCGTCAACAATCATCTTCTTCTCTGAAACCGCTGGACAGGATTACTTCAAATTTGGTCTGTGGCATCCTTGTGACAGTCAAACTTGAATTTGCTCATGTCATTTCAATCGGCCCCTTTTAGGGGTCAACCGAGCTCAAAATAGAAAAACCTTTAAACATCTTCTACTACAGAACTAATTGATGGATAATCACCAAACTTTGTCTGTAGCATTCTTGGGTAGTCTTTTATCAGGTTTGCTCATATTAATTTGATTGCCCCCTTTTAGGGGCTCTAGACCTAAAAAGAGGGTGAATCCTTTAGACATCTTCTACAGAACCAATTTATGGATGATCACCAAACTTTGTCTGTAGCATTCTTAGGTAGTCTTTTATTATCAAATTGCTCATATTAATTTAATAGGCCACTTTTAGGGGTCAAGGGAGCTAAACATAATATAAAATTTTAGACAGCTTTTTCTACAAAACTTATTGATGGATGATCACCAAACTTTGTTATTAGCATTCTTATAGTAATATTGTATAAAAAAATGCTCATATTTATTTGATTGGCCCCTTTTAGGGACTGCTAAAGCTAAAATACCCCAGACCATGGCATTTCTTCAAATTATAGTTTAATGAAACGGAAACAACTCATGTTGGAATTTCTTTCATACATGTGATTGACCTGCTGTTTGCTGATGAAATTATTTTAGGTCATGACCTCTTATGAAATAACTTGAGCACATTATACAGGATATATAATGACTTAGTATCTAGCTTTATTTGGTTTCATTCATATTCACTTAATTACATCACTACATGTAGTGTTTTCTCTAGAGAACGTTTTCTGCGTTATTGACGCAGTACTTTTGCATTTGACGCGATTGTGACGTCGTTATCCGGTTATATTCACAATGTCTGCTTCGAAAAAAAAAGCAGCGAAGATTGACTTCATTCTTCAATAAAGACAATGTTAACGTTGATGAGGCGACAGAATCTACTGTAAACAACTCTGCGCCTATACCAAACGAGGTTTCCCAACCAAATCACTCGGCGAATGCTGAAACCACTGAGAAATCCAAGCAAAATGATAATGCTCCGAAGCGAGTTTTTCGTACTGAGTGGCTTGAGAGCAATTTTTGGTTGCGGTATGATGGTAATAAAATGACTTGCACAGTTTGTATAACTGGAAATAAAGACAACCCATTCACATCGGGATAAACAAACTTTAGAGTTTTGAAGTATATCTCTACCGTATGGTACTGGTTACGGGAGTTGACGGAAGTTAATGGAGGTTCGGAACTAGTGTGTTAGGCTTGACAGTTGGGCGCCATATTAGTGTAATTTATAACTAGAAGAAAGACGTGGAAGGTAAGTCGATTGTTGGTATTGTCAATCCCTTTATAATCAATCGCGACAGTTCTATATTGGTGGCAATAATTTTTACGAATTCCGTTTGTTGTCCAATACTGTAAACACCTTACATATTTTGCATGTGACATTTTGTGTATTCATTCACAAAAGTTATAAAGAAAAAATGTTCCATCAAAATTAACCCTGCTGTAGTGATCATTTATCAGGTCTAGGATTTCATGATATTTATGGACTGTCCAAAAATTTATGGATAGTCTAGAAATTTAAAGATTTTTCAATCCATAAATTTACAAATCTATAATCAATGTGAAATTTGCTGTTTTTAGTTTTACACTAAAATCCGCAGCTTCTGACTAGTTTTTTATTAGCTCGACTTTTTTTTTTGAAGAAAAAGTAGAGGTATTGTTATAGTCAGGTCGGCGTTCCCGTTGCCGTCCGCAAACTTGTACCTGGATCATAACTTTTGTATTTCTTGGTGTATTGTCTTCATACTTGGCCACAACAACCCTTGGGACAAGACCTTTCAGTAGACCACACTAACCTTGACCTTCATCCATAAATGACCTTGACCTTCAAGGTTAAAAGTCCAATTTTTGCTTGATTATGCTGTTATTGGCTGTAACTTTGTTATTTTTGAATGGATTGTCTTCAAACTTGAACATAATTATCTTTAAGGATATCCCTTAAAAATAACCAGCCAGACCTTGACCTTCACTCATAAATGACCTTGACTTTGAAGGTCAAATTATTGAAATTTTCATTTTTTTGGCTTTTATTGGCTGTAACTTTGTTACTTTTGAATGGATTGTCTTGAAACTTGAACATAATAATCTTCAAAGATTACTGTTAAAAATATACTGAAGGTCAAATTATTGAAATTTTCATTGTTTTGGCGGTAACTGACTGTAACTTTGCTATTATTGAAGGGACCAACTTCATATTATAAGAGAACATTCTTAAGGACCAGACCTTGTTGTTTATCAAACCCAAATTTGCTTGGGCTCTTTAATGACCTTGACCTTGAAGGTTAAATTACTGAATTTTCTCAGATTTGTGCATTAAATGACCATAATTATATATTTATTGGTGTGTGTGTGTGTCTATATATATATATATATATATATATATATATATTTACAACAACAACTAGAATTGCGTCATTGTTTCTATTTATAGAATTGCGTCATTGTTTCTATTTATAGAATTGGGTCATTGTTTCTATTTATAGAATTGCGTCATTCTTTCTATTTTAAAAAATTGTGTCATTTTTTCTACTTTTAGAAATTGCGTCATTTTTTATTTTTAGAAATTGCGTCATTTTTTCTATTTTAAGAAATTACATCATTTGTGCTATTTTTAGAAATTGTTGCTATTTTTAGAAATTGCGTCATTTTTTCTATTTTTAGAAATTGCGTCATTTTTTCTATTTTAAGAAATTACATCATTGTTGCTATTTTTAGAAATTGTTGCTATTTTTTTGCTGTTTTTCTATTTTAAGAAATTACGTCATTTTTCATGTTTCTATTTTTAGAAATTGCGTCATTTTTTCTATTTTAAAAAATAGCGCCATTTTTTCTATTTTTTGAAATTGCGTCATTGTTGCTATTTTTAGAAATTGTGTCATTTTTTCTATTTTTAGAAATTGCGTCATCTTTTCTATTTTTAGAAATTGCGTCATTGTTGCTATTTTTAGAAATTGTGTCATTTTTTCTATTTTTAGAAATTGCGTCATTTTTTCTATTTTTAGAAATTGCATCATTGTTGCTATTTTTAGAAATTGCGTCATTGTTGCTATTTTTAGAAATTGCGTCATGTTGCTATTTTAAGAAATTGCGTCATGTTGCTATTTTAAGAAATTGCGTAATGTTGCTTTTTTTAGAAATTTGCTTAATGTTTCTATTCATATATATATACAAAATATTTAAACAAAACTTATGTGACAAGACAGACCAACTAAATTTATAAAAAGGAAACATTAAGATATGTTCAAACCTTTCTATGTTTGCGTTTAGAAAAAGTAAAAAGTCGAGCGTTGCCCCCGCCCGGCGGTGGCTCTTGTTGATTGTTTATATTTACAAAGGTAATGTGGTGAGTTTAATCTTTGTATGATGATTTTGAAATATTTAATAAAAGTGAAAATTGAAAGTCATCATATTGTTTTGAATCTTACCATACTTTTACATTTAATCATATAGTATGTAACCTTATTAAGTTTAACCTGTGGTTTTGAATTTTAATGCAACTTCTACTATTTTCTGTTTATTCTGCATTATTTTATTCTACATAGTCTCATGGGAACACACTTGCAACATAGATATTTTTTAACAAAGCCTCCAAAATATTATGGTAAAATATTTCAATAATTAGAAGGGCAAGTAAAAGTTGAGCTGGACTGGTCTTTCAGCAAGTTCTTTGAAAAATAATACTGAAAAACAGTTGTTTCTGGTGAGCGACTCAGGGCCATCATGACCCTCTTGTATTATATTCTTCTCAGACAGATTGGAATAAATGTTTACTGCATAACATAACCAACTTCTAAATCGCATACAGTTGTACACATATATAGATAGATATTCGAAAGATATTGTGTCTCGTATGATCAGAATGAGCGTTTTACTCCACCAGTCTTACAATTTAAACTTTTAAAAAAAGTATAAAAATATCAGGAGTGATGATTTTTCAGTGGTCTTGAGCATTGTCTTGATAGCAAGTGATCGAGAGTTTCGTCCCAAGCAGATCGGAATAGTTGATCATTTCCATTTTTGTGTTACAGGATGAAAACAAAACATTAAAGTAATCTGGACCAAACCTATTTTGAAAGAAAAACTGTTCGTTGTTCTTCAATTTAATACTTCCAAGATTTAGAACGCTTTTTAATTTAAAGCTACTTTAAACAATTTGTTCTGCAGAAAAATTAATAACACAAAAAAGAAATTGCCGATAATTTAAAAATGATTGGCACTTCATTACGCCTGGCAATATTTCAAGCTGAATCAGCTGTTTTTACAAATATTATTGTCTCCTTTTAAAATAGTAAAAAATATCGGGAGTGTTGACGACAAAATATTAGTCTTAAAAGTGATTTATGGAAAAAAAAAATCAAATAAATTAAACAATTCTCTTGCAAATACACTTTGTGTCATAGGATTGTTTAAGCGATAATAAAAATATGATAAAACATGTCATGAACGTATAACATATTTCTAATATCTAAATGGAAGTCAACATTATGGCCAAACAAGGTAAGGTACATAATTTATATATTTAACATTAAAATTGTATCTTTAGGACAACTCAAGAAATATCAATTGAAAACATATATTCCATATATTTTGTTAGATGTTGGTTCTCATTTGACATGCAGTGTCCAGATAAAAAAAAATTAAATGAACAATTTGATTATTTGCATTTTTCTTTAATGTGAACTGTTTGTCACTGGAGCTTGACGCCTTTTTTATTACACTTACAAAACATCGTTCAGATTCTTTTAAACAAGATAATCCTTGTAAAGCACATTGCACTATTAGGAGAGGTTAGTTTCTTACGATACTTATAATATTTGGATCATTAAAATGTTTGCATGGGTACTTAAGAGACAAGCTGGAATGCCAAACATTCCCGTTTATTTCATCTTTAATAATATATACATATTATTTGTTACGGTATAGTATTATTTGTTATAATTATTTGTTACGGTATAGTAATCTATTTATAGCATTTACATGTCTTTACTTTATTATATTTGACTGTTCTATTATTCTGACTGCTGAACTTTCTTTATTATAAAATCATAAAATGTGCCACGTCTTTTAGTAAAATAACTACAGGGTGATCCAAAATATCTGATACTATTTCAGTGTCTTGTATGTTTAACATACATGTACATCATGCGAAGTTTTATTTAACATAAAAGTCATTCTGTTTGATAAAAAAATAAAAATGAATCTCACCAAACAAGATTTACATCAAATGTTCAATGTGACGTCCGTTTTGTGCTACTACGACGTCAAGTCTCTTTTTATCCCCCGCCGAGGGAATCGGGAGGGGGATATAGTTTTGGCGTTGTCCGTCCGTCCATCCGTCCGTCCGAATTTTGTTTCTGGAGTAGATCTCTGCAACTACTGGCTGGAATTCAACGAAACTTTATGGGAATCATCAATATCAAGAGGAGATGCGCATCTGTCCGTCCGTCCGTCTGAATTTCGTTTCCGGAGTAGTTCTCTGCAACTACTGGCTGGAATTCAACGAAACTTTATAGGAATCATCAATAACAAGAGGAGATACGCATATCGTCGGCTTGTTCCGGTCCGACCCTTGAACTCAGAGTTATAGCCCTTGATTAGTTATGTAGTATGTATATAGAGTAAAAATCGTTTCCGGAGTAGTTCTCTGCAACTACTGGCTAGAATTCAACGAAACTTCATGGGAATCATCAATATCAAGAGGAGATGCGCATATCATCGGCTTGTTCCGGTCCGACCCTTTAACTCAGAGTTATGGCCCTTGATTAGTTATGTAGTATGTATATAGAGTAAAAATCGTTTCCGGAGAAGTTCTCTGCAACTACTGGCTGGAATTCAGCGAAACTTTATTGGAATCATCAATAACAAGATGAGATGCGCATATCGTCGGCTTGTTCCGGTCAGACCCGGTAAACGGTAAAAGGGACCGAGTAAGAGTACACTTTGCATATTTAGCCCCGCCTATAAATAAAGCACGAATTTCTTATAAAGCGTTATCATCATGATTAAAATAGACTATAAATCTGTGGAAATTATCAGTGTTACTGTATGTAAGTGCATATGCTTAATCCTCCTAATAAATTTATGCATATGTCTAGAAAATGGAAACAGGCTTTAAACTTCAGGACATACAACTGTAGAATAATGGTTTTTCATTCATATGCCTAATAATTTAATCAGCAGATGAACCTATGTTAGGATATCTAAGTAAGATTATTATAGGATCATCTGAATGCACTTGTACACAATGTATACTTATGTTCATTAAAGATATATGAGTAATCACATTATAAGAGACCAAGAGATCATCTGCATGAACATATACTAGTTTTTATAGAAGATGCATGAGAGGTTTAATGTAAGATGAGCAGGGGAATCATCTAGATGTAAATATACATTAGTAGTGATGGAATATATATGAAGAAGGGTCATCTGGTCTTTAAGGTGTATAAAACACTGTAGTTCTTAAAGAACATATGTGAGGAAATACATATAAACATTTTTTACCTTATGGAACAGATATAAGGGTAACTCGTCAAAGATGCCCAGGGGATTATCTAGATGTACATTATACTATATTTTCATGGAACAGAAATAAGGGGATACGTAAGATTTACAAGATCATCCTCAAGATGATAAACATAAACTTTTTTTTCATATACAGATATGAGAGTTCCATCGGTTGGTACATATAAAGAATCGATCGCAAGGAATCATCTAGTCCCCTCTCATATATGTTATAACCGTTACGTTTATCCCTCTTTATAACTTAGACTATCCATAAAGGGCGAAATTACAATACTGTACATAAAATGATCCCGCATGACCACCGGGCATGTATAACCTCTCTTTTCATTTGAACAAACTTCGATGAGAACGGATTCAAATAAATTGTCACCCTTAAATGTGGATCTGTTCTACATGTAATTATGTTCACATAAGATAATCATCTTTGCTATAATTCTAGTTATGGAACAGATATGGTAAGCTATATGATCAATGTAATGATACATAAGGTTGAGCCTACTTCTTAATGTACTCTGTCTACATGTATTTACTTATAGTATTCATTGTTAAATTAAATATAAAGGTTATGCAGAACTGGATATTCCAGTTCACCTTACGTAAGGTCCCTGTATTTCCTATATTCTGAGTTGGTAATAACATTAATATAGTTATGTATTAATTTGAACAAGTGGATAAAGAACATTACTAAGGGGCTCACTTACTCGGATGACACTGAACCATCCACTTATTAGATTGTACATACTCTCTTTTTCACTTATTGGAACAGCTAATTAGTAGGTATTTCGTCATGAAAATGACTTAATGCCTGGGATCATGTAGTATATGATACATTATTACTATAGCATAGCTTCAATATGTTAGACAGATAATAAAGCGGGTGATGTATATGTATGACAGTCCTTGATGCGGATCAACATAGATTTAACAATGGTATCATCCTAGATATGTCACTTAGTCGTATACTTTATAGCATATTGTTCATCTTGAACAAAGGAGAGAAATAAAGGGTATCACCGTAAAGATGTGCCAATGCGTATCATCTAGTATTTATTACATAGTTACTATAGTATTCATTGAACAGTAATAACCGGGATCACGTAAGGGTGACAAGGGATCATCTAGATGTACATTATACAGTATAGTATTCATTGAAAAATAACTTAAGGGGATCACGTAAGGTGACAAGGGGATCATTACTCATGTAACAATATACTACCAGGAGATCAATATAGATGTACTACTCTTTTTCATAATGCAACATAATGAGAGGGATCGCGTAAAATGACTAAGGGGATCATGTAGATGTACATATACTATAGACTTCATTGAACAGAAATAAAGGGATCACGGCCCGGATGACAATGGTATCCATCTAGATGTACATCCACTTATTACTATAGGATTCATTGAAAAGAAATAAAGGATCACTAAGATGACAATGGTATCATCTAGATGTACACCTTATACTATAGTATTCATTGAACAGGAAATAAGAGGGATCACGTATAAGGTGACAAGGGGATCATCTAGATGTACATATTACTACAAGGAGATCATATAGAATGTAATACTCTTTTTCAATTATGGAACATATATAGGGAGATCGCGTTTAAAATGACAAGGGATCATGTAGATGTACATATACTATAGACTTCATTGAACAGAAATAAAGGGATCACGTAAGATGACTAATGGGTGATCATCTAGATGTACATTATACTATAGTATTCATTGAAAAGAAATAAGGGGATCACGTAACCGGGTGACAAGGGGATCATCAATATGATGTACATATACTACCAGGAGATCATATAGATGTACATACTCTTTTTCATTATGGAACATCATGATGAAGGGTCAGAGATCGCGTAAAATGATAAGAGTCGGGGATCATAGACTGAGATCAGTACATAACTTACGTATCAGACTTCATTTGAACAGACAATAAAGAAGCGCATCATCAGTATATTGGGAATACTGATAGGCGTATCAATAGTGTCATATGCATTCATATTCCCCTATGTGCTACACTACGATATACTACTGCTATTCATTGTGAAATGATTAATAAAGGGTAAGTCGTAAGATGGACAATCGTAATTATCATACATTACTATTATAATATATTTAGTATTCATTGACAGAAATAAGGGATCACGTATTGTGAACAAAGGGATCATAATGATACATTCTTTGATTAGAATTTGATTACACCTGAGCTTCATAGTAATTTACAATTGCGAATCAGATCCCTTTATAGGGATGGATTACACGCGTAATGTATGACAACTGGTATACTTAAATCTAGAATGTAACAATAATAACATATAAAAGTATTCAGTTTGAACAGAATAATTGGTAGGCGGATCACGTAACTGTCACAGGTGGCATCATTAAAATATGCCTCCATATGTCATTTACGCGAATCTCCTGCTATTACATCCGTGATTACAGAAATAGAGGAGAAGAAATCGACGTTACAATAGATAGATTACTAGCGCGCACTCTGATCTGATGCTTATGCTATCCATCTCCTATGTCTTTTATTACTCTTTTAATGAATAAGTTAAAGTATTCATTGAACAGATGTGAATCATACAGAATGAGTGATACACGGTAATGATGACGTTACTAGTATCCATCTATGCATTATGTACATTAGTACATACCTATATCTCAATTGAACAAGAAATATGGGATTCATTGCTATAAGAAAGGTGAACATAGGAGATCATCTATGAAATTGTACAGTATGACGAGGTGCTGTAAGAAGGAGTCTTCGACTGCGGCATTACTGATTCAATCTTTAATTGCTGTATCATGATTTACAAAAGACTATATATGAAAGAATATGTTTTTTAATAACAGTTGGAAAAAATCTCAAGTTACAATTTTATTTGTTTTATTGTGATTCATATAATAACACCTTAGTGGATATGATCAAGAGTTGCTCTGTCATGTTCTAAAATGTAAGATTTACTTTTATTTGTAACTTTTAGTATCTTTATATCTAGGGCTCAATCAACTATCAACCCGGGCAAGCAGACATCGGCGGCACGCCTCTAGAATTTCATACCAACAATCTCTAAATTTCACTGAGAACAGATGCTTTGAACCAGAACATCTGAAATGATTTGTGTTATGGATTGAAAAAACAAGAATCTCTAATAATATTTAATGACATAAATCTGAAAATTGAACGTCAGTTTGGACGACGTTCTGTGTAGATAGCTGGACACGTACCAGCTAATATGTAGCTAGCAAGTGATAAGTACTGTAAGTGGAAGTATAAAAGCCCGTTTAAAACTTAAGAAATTTTCGCTCTTACGGAATTATTAACAAAAAATGTGGGCACTGTCCCCTAAGTTTTATTGTAAGTTTACTGAAACGAAGAGTGACAATCTGACGTTTTGTCAGTACCAGTATCAGTATTTCTAGTTCGCGCAGAGGATCGATTCAATAATACTACAGGGCAAACCTCACGATTGCTCACTAGTATAGTAGAAGTTGTGTCGATGTATTTTTGCGCAAATGATGTGACATTACTCTCAGTTCAATTACAAAAGATCACAGAAGATCAAGTCAATAAATGTAATGTTATTTAGCTCGAGAAGTCCCCTCTTGCATTGTTAAACTCTGTGCTACCCGATGTCTATTCAACTTCATTCTGCGCGCATCAAAATACAATTTAATTAATATAAAATAGGATATTTTTATTTCCACTTCATGAGCAGAAATGCGGAATTAACAATAAATATGTGTGTTATATTTGTATCAACGTGATTACCCTGTCCGTTTGCATAATGCTAGCCGGTGTTCCAGTAGATTACGATAGAATTGTCAGTTTGATAAAAAAAGTTAATTAATTCATATTATCAGTTAAGTTATTATTCTGTAAGTTAATTCGAAATTGTTGATTTATATCAATTTGAAACCGCCCTCGTCCGATCTTTAAACAATATGATTATCAATGATAAAATTTTTTTTTATCAACTGACAATTATTCTATGCGGTAAATCTACTGAACACCGGCTAGCATTAATTGTCAAACGGACCAGGGTAAATACACGTGATACAAATAATAACTACAATTATTTATTGTTAATACGCATTTCTCCTGATGAATGAAATAAAATATTATTTTAATTAAATTAAATTGTTTTGTCAGAATTGAATGCATAGACCCGTGGCAGAAATTTAACATGTCGGACATCTCGCTAAACTTTCATAATGTCTGGACTTCTGTAGATCTTTTGCAATTGACGTTACAAACGTCCCAACAATTTGCCGCCAAAAATTATCCGTCGCCCTTTCTCTCTGTGAGCATGTATTTGCCGTATTTGAATCACTTGCGCGACCTGAAACCAAGATACTTGGTCGCCAACTCATTGCTCTTCGTTAATTTAATCACCACATAAAAATATAAAGGAATATCCCACATTTATTGGTAAAAATTTCCGAAAGAGCGAATTTCTAGTTTTTAAACGGGCTTTATACTTCCCAACTTACCCGTCTGTCTACTGCTGCTCAAAACCTGTTTGTCCAGCTATTCAACGTCCAAACGACGTCAAATTTCAGATTTATGTCATTTAAATATTAATAGATGATTACTTGTATTTTACTCCATAAAACAATCATTCAGTTTGTTTCAACATTTGTTTATAATTAAACATTTTATGAAAATTTAGGCGTGCGCCGATGTTGCGTTGCCATGGTTATTAAAGTGCACATAACTCGTAAAGGAAATAAAAGTTTACAATAAAAGTAAATCTTACTTTTAGAAATAAAGACACTCTTTCGATTCATATCCACTAAGGGTGTTTTAATGAACCAAGTAAAAAATGACAGCAAAAATCCACGAACTTTTTGAACATACCTCGTACTATAGTATTCATTGAAAAGAAATAAGGGGATCACTTATGATGACCAGCGGATCATATAGATGAACACATACTTTAGTTTTCATTAAACAGAAAGAAATAAGGAGATCAGATAAGACGACAAGGGGATCATCTATGTGTACATACTCTTTTTCATTCTGAAACAGATATGAGGGGATCGCGTAAAATGACAAGGGGATCATGTAGATGTACATATTCTATTTTTTATTATGGAACAGATACATTTAATAAAGGGATCACGTTAGATGACAAGGGTATCATCTAGATGTACATATACTATAGTATTCATTGAACAGAAATAAGGGGATCACGTAAGGTGACAAGGGGATCATCTAGATGTATATATACTATAGTATTCATTGAAAAGAAATAAGGGGATCACGTAAGGTGACAAGGGGATCATCTACATGTACATATACTACCAGGAGATCATATAGAGGTACATACTCTTTTTCATTATGGAACATATATGAGGGGATCGCGTAAAATGACAAGGGGATCATGTAGATGTACATATACTATAGACTTCATTGAACAGAAATAAAGGGATCACGTAAGATGACAATGGTATCATCTAGATGTACATATACTATAGTATCCATTGAACAGAAATAACAGGATCACGTAAGGTGACAAGGGGATCATCTAGATGTACATATACTATAGTATTCATCGAAAAGAAATAAGGGGATCACGTAAGGTGACAAGGGAATCATCTACATATACATATACTATAGTATTCATTGAAGAGAAATAAGGGGATCACGTAAGATGACAATAGTATCATCTAGATTTACATATACTATGGTATTCATTGAACAGAAATAAGGGGATCACGTAAGGTGACAAGGGGATCATCTAGATGTACATATACTATAGTATTCATTGAAAAGAAATAAGGGATCACGTAAGGTGACAAGGGGATCATCTACATGTACATATACTACCAGGAGATCATATAGATGTACATACTCTTTTTCATTTTGGAACAGCTATGAGGGTATCGCGTAAAATGACAAGGGGATCATGTAGATGTACATATACTATAGACTTCATTGAACAGAAATAAAGGGATCACGTAAGATGACAATGGTATCATCTAGATGTACATATACTATAGTATTCATTGAAAAGAAATAAGGGGATCACGTAAGGTGACAAGGGGATCATCTACATGTACATATACTACCCGGAGATCATATAGATGTACATACTCTTTTTCATTATGGAACATATATGAGGGGATCGCGTAAAATGACAAGGGGATCATGTAGATGTACATATACTATAGACTTCATTGGACAGAAATAAAGGGATCACGTAAGATGACAATGGTATCATCTAGATGTTCATATACTATAGTATTCATTGAAAAGAAATAAAGGGATCACGTAAGATGACAATGGTATCATCTAGATGTACATATACTATAGTATTCATTGAACAGAAATAAGGGGATCACGTAAGGTGACAAGGGGATCATCTAGATGTACATATACTATAGTATTCATTGAAAAGAAATAAGGGGATCACTTATGATGACCAGCGGATCATATAGATGAACACATACTTTAGTTTTCATTAAACAGAAAGAAATAAGGAGATCAGATAAGACGACCAGGGGATCATCTATGTGTACATACTCTTTTTCATTCTGGAACAGATATGAGGGGATCGCGTAAAATGACATTTAATAAAGGGATCACGTTAGATGACAAGGGTATCATCTTGATGTACATATACTATAGTAGTCATTAAACAGAAATAAGGGGGTCACGTAAGATGACCAGCGGTGCATCTAAATAAACACATACTTTAGTTTTCATTAAAGAGAAAGAAATAAGGGGATCAGGTAAGACGACCAGAAGATCATATAGATGTACATACTCTTTTTCATTATGTAACATATATGAGGGGATCGCGTAAAATGACAAGGGGATCATGTAGATGTACATATACTATAGACTTCATTGAACAGAAATTAGGGGATCACGTAACATTACAAGGGATTATCTAGATGAACATTGACACTTTTTTCATGATGGAACAAATATAAAGAGATCACATAAAATGACCAGGGGATTATCTAGATGGAAATATACAGTAACTATAGTTTTCATTGAACAGAAATAATGAAATCACTTAAGATTACTAGAATTTATCTAGATATACATAAACTCTTTTTCATTATGGAACATATGTTAGGGGATCACGTAAAATGACCAGGGGATCATTTAGATGTACATATAATATAGTTTTCATTGAACAGAAAGAAGGGGATCACGTAAAATGACCAGGGGATCATTTAGATGTACATATAATATAGTTTTCATTAAACAGAAATAAGGGGATCATGTTAGATTACATGGATATCATGTAGATGTACATTTTCTTTTTCATTTTGGAACAGATATGATGGGATCACGTAAAATGACCAGGGGATCATCTAGAGTAGATGTACAAATACTATAGTTTTCATTGAACAGAAATAAAGGAATCACGTAAGATTACAAGGGGATCATGTAGATGTTCATATACTCTTTTATATTAAGGAACATATATGAGGGGATCACGTAAAATGACAAGAGGATCATCTGGATGTACATATACTATAGTTTTCATTGAGCAGAAATAAGTGGATCACGTAAGATTATCGCGACGTTCCAGCTTTACTGGTGGAGGGCGACCTTAGGTACCCTTCCGTGCATTATTTCAGGCACGAACGGGCACCTGATAAGAACCACCGCCGTTCCGTTAGCAAGCTGGATAGCTTCATCACATGGAAGAATCCAAAGTCCCTGTCGGGATTCGAACCCAAAGCGGTGAGGGGCAAGTAGTTTGAAGTCAACGACCTTAACAACTTGTCCACGGACGCAAATAGTATCTATACATCTAGATGATCACCTGGTTATCTTACTTGATCCCCTTACTTCTGTTCAATGAAAGCTATAGTATAATTATGCACATCAAGGTGATAACCTGATCCTTTTACGCGATGCCCTCATATCTGTTCCATAATGAAAAAGAGTATGTACACATAGATGGCCGACTTACCTGATCTCCTTATTTCTTTCTGTTCAGTGAAAACTATACTATGTGTTCATCTATATGATCCGCTGGTCATCTTATGTGATCCCCTTATTTATGTTCAATGAACATTATAGTATATGTATATCTAGATGATACACTTGCCATCTTACGTGATCCCCTGATTTCTTTTCAATGAATACTATAGTATATGTACATCTAGATGATCCCATTCTCATATTACGTGATCCCTTATTTCTGTTCAATGAATACTATAGTATGTGTACATCTAGATGATCCCCTGGTCATCTTACGTGATCCCCTTATATCTTTTCAATGAATAGTATAGTTTATGTACATCAAGATGTTTCCCTGGTCAACTTACGTGATCATCCGATATCTGTCCAATAAAAACTATAGTATATGTTAATCTAGATGATCCACTTGTCATATACGTGATCACCTTATATCTGTTCAATGAATACTATAGAATGTGTACATCTAGATGATCCCCTGGTCAGCTTCCATTATCCCCATATATTTGTTCCAACATATGAAAGAATATATGTACAGGTAAATGACCCCCTTGTCATCTTCCGTGATCCCTTTATTTCTATTCAATGGATACTATAGTACATGTAAATATAGTTGATCCCCTTGTCATCTTTCGTGATCTCCATGTATCCGTTTAATAATTAGAAAGAGTATATGTACATCTTGATGACCCACTTGCCATAATACGTGATCTCCTTTTATCTGTTCAATGAATACTATAGAATGTGTACATCTAAATGATCCCCTTGTCCGATTACATGGTACTCACATATCTGTACCATAATAAGAAACACTAAATGTACATGTAGATGATCCCCTGCTCATCTCACGTGATCCCTTTATTTCTGTTCAATGAAAACTATAGTATATGTACATATAGACGATCCCTTTGTCATCTTACGTGATCTCCTTAGATCTCTTCAATGAATACTATAGTATATGTAAATCTGAATGATCCCCTGGTCAGCTTACATTATCCCCATTTATCTGCTCTAAAATATGAAAGCATATCAGTACATCTAAATGACCCCCTGGTCATCTAACGTGATCCCTTTATTTCTGTTCAATGGATACTTTAGTAAATGTAAATATAGTTGATCACCTTGTCATCTTTCGTGATCTCCATATATCCGTTCCATAAATAGAAAGAGTATATGTACATTTAGATGATCCTCTGGTCATCTTATGTGATCCCCTTTTATCTGTTCAATGAATGTTATAGAATATGCACATCTAGATGACCCCCTTGTCATCTTACGAGATCCCCTGATATATGTTCAATGAATCTTATAGTGTATGCACATCTAGACGATCCCCTGGTTATCTTACGTGATCCCCTGATATCTGTTCAATGAATATTATACTGTATGCACATCTAGACGATCCCCTGGTCATCTTACGTTATCCCCTTATATCCCTTCCATAATAAGAAAGAGTTCATGTACATTTAGATGATCCCCTTGACAGCTTACATGATAACCATATATGTGTTCCATAATAAGAAAGAATAAATGTACATGTAGATGATCCCCTGCTCATTTTCGTGACCCCTTTATTTCTGTTCAATGGATACAATAGTAAATGTAAATATAGTTGATCCCCTTGTCATCTTTCGTGATCTCCATATATCCTTTCCATCATTAGAAAGAGTAGATACATGTAGATAATCCCCTGGTCATCTTACGTGATCCCTTGATATCTTTTCAATGAATCTTATACTATATGCACATATAGACGATCCCCTGGTCATCTTACGTGATCCCCTTATTTCTGTTCTGGTCAGCTAAAATTATCCCCATTTATCTGCTCAAAAATATGAAAGCATATAAGTACATCTAAATGACCCTCTGGTTATCTAACGTGATCCCTTTATTTCTTTTCAATGGATACTATAGTAAATTTTGATATAGTTGAACCCGTTGTCATCTTTCGTGATCTCCATATATCCGTTCCATAATTAGAAAGAGTATATGTACATGTAGATGATCCCCTGGTCATCTTATGTGATCCCCTTATATCTGTTCAATGATTCCTACAGTATATGCACATCTAGATGATCCCCTTGTCATCTTACAAGATCCCCTTATTTCTATTCAATGAAACTATAGCATATGTAAAATTAGATGATCCCCTGGTCATCTTACGTTATCCCCTTATATCCCTTCCATAATAAGAAAGAGTTCATGTACATTTAGATGATCCCCTTGACAGCTTACATGATAACCATATATGTGTTCCATAATAAGAAAGAATAAATGTACCTATAGATGATTCCCTGCTCATTTTCGTGACCCCTTTATTTCTGTTCAATGGATACTATAGTAAATGTAAATATAGTTGATCCCCTTGTCTTCTTTCGTGATCTCCATATATCATTTCCATCATTAGAAAGAGTAGATACATGTAGATAATCCCCTGGTCATCTAACGTGATCCCCTGATATCTGTTCAATGAATCTTATACTATATGCACATTAAGACAATCCCCTGGTCATCTTACGTGATCCCCTTAATTATTTCTGTTCAATAAAAACTATAGCATATGTAAAATTAGATGAAGCCCTGGTCATCTTACATGATCCACTTCTATCTGTTCATTGCAAAATATAGTATATGTACATATAGATGGCCCACTGGTCATCTTACGTGATCCCCTTATATCTGTTCAATGAAAAGTACGGATATGTACATTAAGATGATTCCCTGGTCAACTTACGTGATCACCTGATATCTGTTCAATGAAAACTATAGTTTATGTAAATCTAGATGACCCACTTGTTATATTACGTTATCTCCTTATATCTGTTCAATGAATACTAAAGTATGTGTACATATAGATGATCCCCTGGTCAACTTGCATGATACCCATATATCTGTTCCGTAATAAGAAAGAATAAATTTACATGTAGATGATACCCTTGTCATCTAACGTGATCGGTATCCCTTTATTTCTGTTCAATGAATATTATAGTATGTGCACATCTAGATGATCCCCTTGTCTGCTTACATGATACCCATATATCTGTTCCATAATAAGAAAGAATAAATGTACATGTAGATGATCCCCTGCTCATCTCATGTGATCACTTTATTTCTGTTCAATGAATGCTATAGTATATGTACATATAGACGATCCCTTTGTCATTTTACGTGATCCGTTTATTTCTATTCAATGGATACTATAGTAAATTTAGATATGGTTGATCCCCTTGTCATCTTTCGTGATCTCCATATATCCGTTCCATAATTAGAAAGAGTATATGTACATGTAGATGATCCCCTGGTCATCTTATGTGATCCCCTTATATCTGCTCAATGAATACTATAGTATATGTACATCTAAATGATCCCCTGGTCATCTTACGTGATCCCCTGATATCTGTTCAATGAATCTTATTCTGTATGCACATCTAGACGATCCCCTGGTCATCTTACGTGATCCCCTTATTTCTGATCAATACAAACTATAGCATATGTAAAATTAGATGATCCCCTGGTCATCTTACGTTATCCCCTTATATCCCTTCCATAATAAGAAAGAGGACGTGTATATCTAGATGATCGCCTTGTCACCTACGTGATCCAATGATATCAGTTCAATGAAAATTATTTTATGTGTACAAGTAGATGATCCCCTGGTCATCAAGTACGTGACCCGCTGATATCTGTTCAATGAAAAGTATAGTATATGTACATGGTCATCTTACGTGATCGCGTTGTATCTGTTCAATGAAAACTATATAGTATAAACTTGGTCCTCTTATAATGTGATTTCTAATATATTTTTCATATGAACAAAACTATACATTGTATGTATATTCAGATGATCCTTTAGTCATCTAACTTGATATCCTCACATAGGTTCATATGCTGATTAAATCATTTGGCATATGAATGAAAGCACCATTATTGCACGACTTAAGACTTTAAAGCTTTTTCCATTTTTATAAGACATTCGTGTATATTTATTTAGGGGGATTAAGCATATGCACTTACATACAGTAACACTGATCATTTCCACAGATTTATAGTCTATTTTAATCATGATGATAACGCTTTATAAGAAATTCGTGCTTTATTTATAGGCGGGGCTAAATATGCAAAGTGTACGCTTACTCGATCCCTTTTTCCGTTTACCGTCAGACCCTTTAACTCAGAGTTATGGCCCTTGATTAGTTATGCAGTATGCATATGGAGTAAAAATCGTTTCCGCGCTACTTCTCTGCAACTACTGGCTGGAATTCAACGAAACTTTATGGAAACCTTCAATACCAAGAGGAGATGCGCATATCGTCGGCTTGTTACGGTCAGACACTTTAACTCAGAGTTATTGCCCTTGATTAGTTATGCAATATGCATATGGAGTAAAAAATCGTTTCCGGAGTAGTTCTCTGCAACAACTGGCTGGAATTCAACGAAACTTTATGGGAATCATCAATATCAAGAGGAGATGTACATATCGTCGGTTTGTTTCGGTCAGACCCTTTAACTCAGAGTTATGGCCCTTGATTAGTTATGTAGTATGCATTTAGAGTAAAAATCGTTTCCGCGCTATTTCTCTGCAACTACTGGCTGGAATTCAACGAAACTTTATGGGAACCTTCAATGCCAAGAGGAGATGCGCATATCGTCAGCTTGTTCCGGTCAGACACTTTAACTCAGAGTTATGGCCCTTGATTAGTTATGCAGTATGCATATGGAGTAAAAATAGTTTCCGCGCTACTTGTCTGCAACTACTGGCTGGAATTCAACGAAACTTTATGGGAACCTTCAATACCAAGAGGAGATGCGCATATCGTCAGCTTGGTCCGGTCAGACACTTTAACTCAGAGTAATGCCCTTGATTAGTTATGCAGTATCCCATATAGAAAAATATTTGTTTCCTCGCTACTTCTTCTGCTTCTACTGGCTGGAATTCAATGAAACTTTATGGGATACTAAGAGGAGATGTGCATATTGTCGCCTGTTTTCTGGGTCAGAATACTTATAACTTCAGATTTATGGCCCTTAATCAGTTATGTAGTATGCATACATCTCATTGGCATTTCCAGATTTTACTATTTAACACAAAATAATGGCTCTGTTATTGCCCTGAATATTTATCAAGTTCAAAGAATATTACTGTTTATGCCATGATTAATATATAAATAAAGCCTTATGTCTTTTTAGTTTGTTGTGTTAATAATAACCAGTACCCGGCGGGGGATATAAATTCAACGAATTTGCTTGTTAAAATTTTCAATAGCGTTCACACGCATTGCAGGTGTATTTTTTCTTATTTCTCTGGGAATGGCTGTCTTTAGCTGCTCAGTGGTGTCTGGCTTTGGATTGTAAACATTGGCCCAGTTGTTCAAAACATTTGTTAAATATTTAACAATGAAATTATTGTTAAATTAACAAAAGATTGTTAAATTCGGG
>NW_026855358.1:0-40096 GCF_026571515.1 Ruditapes philippinarum
GAAAAAAAAAATGTCTCTGCTTCGACTACTTTTTGTCTTTCCAGACAACGTCTGATGTATTGTTTTTCCAGACTATGTTTTGATGTTAATGTTATTTTTGTTTTTTGTCCAGACTATGTTCTGATGTTTATGTTTTTTCAGACTTTGGTCTGATGTATAAGTTTTACCAGACTATGTTCTGATGTTAATGTTTTTCCAGACTATGTTCTGATGTTAACTTTCCAGACTACGTTCTGCTGTCAATGTTTTTCCAGACTATGTTCTGATGTACATGTTTTCCAGACGATGTTCTGATGTACATGTTTTCCAGACTATGTTCTGATGAACATGTTTCCAGACTACATTCTGATGTTTATGGTTTTTTTTCCAGACTATGTTCTGATGTTAATGTTTTTTTCCAGACTTGGTTCTGATGTACATGTTTTCCCCAGACGCATGTTCTGATGAACATGTTTCCAGACTACATTCTGATGTTTATGGTTTTCCAGACTATGTTCTGATGTTAATGTTTTTCCAGACTTGGTTCTGATGTACATGTTTTCAAAAGACTATGTTCTGATGAACATGTTTCCAGACTATGTTCTGATGTTTATGGTTTTCCAGACTATGTTCTGATGTTTAATGTTTTTTTCCAGACTACGATTGATGTTAATGTTTTTCCAGACTATGTTCTGATGTAATGTTTTTTTCCAGACTATGTTCTGATGTTAATGTTTTTCCAGACTATGTTCTGATGTTAATGTTTTTCTCCAGACTATGTTCTGATGAACATGTTTCCAGACTACGTTCTGATGTTTTTATGGTTTTCCAGACTATGTTCTGATGTACATGTTTTCCAGACGACGTTCTGATGTACATGTTTTCCAGACTATGTTCTGATGAACATGTTTCCAGACTACGTTCTGATGTTTATGGTTTTCCAGACTATGTTCTGATGTTAATGTTTTTCCAGACTTGGTTCTGATGTACATGTTTTCCAGACTATGTTCTGATGAACATGTTTCCAGACTACGTTCTGATGTTTATGGTTTTCCAGACTATGTTCTGATGTACATGTTTTTTCCAGACTTGGTTCTGATGTACATGTTTTCAAGACTATGTTCTGATGAACATGTTTCCAGACTACGTTCTGATGTTTTTGGTTTTCCAGACTATGATCTGATGTTAATGTTTTTCCAGACTTGGTTCTGATGTACATGTTTTCCAGACTTGGTTCTGATGAACATGTTTCCAGACTATGTTCTGATGTTAATGTTTTTCCAGACTATGATCTGAGGTTAATGTTTTTCCAGACTAAGATCTGATGTACATGTCTCCAGACCGTGCTCTGGTGTAAATGTTTAGGCAACTACGTTCAAACTATTTTATGTATATTTTGTCAGTCTATGTTATTATAATTATACATAACAATACTGTAGTGTTTTCTGTTCTAGGTTCGGAGGTACACATTCCGTGTTAATTCAGGTTTTTCGATTCATTTATAACCCAACCCTCTTTTTTCCTAATTCCAGATGAAACGCAATAAACGTACGGCTACTGTCAGTAAATGCCTGTTACCATGTTGTACGGCGGGTACATCAAGCCATAGTCCAGAGGACGATACCATACACAATCATGACAATGTGACAACAAGGAATCATGAGAAAAGAACAAAATCTAAGAACAGCAGTAAACATCTAAGTAGACACAACAAAAATAAACACAATGCCAACAGTCTATCTGGGCGGCAGACCAGGTCTCCTGGTCTTTTGTGGCGGTTTTCGTCGCCCAGATATGGAACAAGAGGGCCATGATGGCCCTGAGGTCGCTCACCTGTATATAGGCCCCCGCCCCAATGGTCAATGACCCCCTGGGGCGGGGCCAATTTTGACCATAGGGCTTTTATTTGAACAAACTTGGTAGACACTTATTAGAACATGTTTCATGCTAAATATCTTAGCTCTAACTCTTTTGGTTCTTTAAAAGAAGATTTTTTAAGTTTTTACTATATGCATATAGGGAAAATCAATGACCCCCTGGGGCGGGGCCAATTTTGACCCCAGGGCTTTTATTTGAACAAACTTGGTAGACAACTATTAGAACATGTTTCATGCTCAATATCTTAGCCATAGCTCTTTGAGTTCTTTAAAAGAAGATTTTTTTAGTTTTTACTATATGCATATAGGGAAAATCAATGACCCCCCGGGGTGGGTCCAATTTTGACCCCAGGGCTTTTATTTGAACAAACTTGGTAGACACCCATTAAAACATATTTCATGCTAAATATCTTAGCTCTAGCTCTTTTGGTTCTTTAAAAGAAGATTTTTTAAGTTTTTACTATATGCATATAGGGGAAATCAATGACCCCCCGGGCGGGGCCAATTTTGACCCCAGGGCTTTTATTTGAACAAACTTGGTAGACACTTATTAGAACATGTTTCATGCTAAAAATCTTAGCTCTAACTCTTTTAGGGTTCTTTAAAAGAAGATTTTTTAAAAGTTTTTACTATATGCATATAGGGGAAATCAATGACCCCCCGGGGCGGGGCCAATTTTTGACCCAGGGCTTTTATTTAAACAAACTTGGTAGACACCTATTAGAACATGTTTGATGCTCAATTATCTTAGCCACAGCTCTTTGAGTTCTTTAAAAAGAAGAATTTTTTAAGTTTTTACTATATGCATATAGGGAAAATCAATGACCCCCGGGGCGGGGCAAATTTTGACCCCAGGGCTTTTTATTTGAACAAACATGGTAGACACCCATTAAAACATATTTCATGCTAAATATCTTAGCTCTAGCTCTTTGGGTTCTTTAAAAGAAGATTTTTTAATTTTTTACTATATGCATATAGGGAAAATCAATGACCCCCTGGGGCGGGGCCAATTTTGACCCCAGGGCTTTTATTTGAACAAACTTGGTAGACACTCACTAGAAGATGTTTCATGCCAAATATCTAAGCTCTAGCTCTTATGATTTTTTAAAAGAAGATATTTAAAGTTTTTTCTTTCGGTTGCCATGGCAACCAGAGTTCCGCATGAAATTAAATTCTTTGAACAATTTTTAAAGGTGACCACCAAAGGAACATTCCTGTGAAGTTTGGATGAAATTGGCTTAGTGGTTTATGAGGAGATGTCACTTAAAGTAAAAGTTTACGGACGGACGGACGCCGGACGGACGCCGGACGAAAAGCGATCACAAAAGCTCACCCTGTCACTTTGTGACAGGTGAGCTAAAAAAGAGGAGGAAGGCTTACAATGAGGTGGCTGAATTGTATTTTGAGAGGGCAGTAGAATTGGACTGGGATGACAGGGACATTGAAAAATAACTAAAATATTGGTGTTGTTTTACTTTCTTTGTACATGTATCATATTTGTTTGATAAGTTATCTCAAAACAAATACTTTTCATTTTATTTTCAGGTAAATTATTGTTTATTTTCTTGAAATTATTTTATTTGTAAATCAACACCAGGATATGTTACCTTGGATAAAATTATGCCCTTTAAAATGTAAAGGTATAAATCATAAACAAGGATGAGTTCATTCAATAACTTTTTATTGAAATGTCCATCAGTTTATGATCTCAGTATATTAAAAGTTCCAAGTATTTAACCCATGAGTTTAAAGTCACATCACAAGCATTTTATGAATACTTCTGTGCACAACAACGCTGTTATAGTGACATTTACAATGGTAAACTGTATAAAAAATATTTCAATGATGGTGGACCTTTGAGTAATCCAAACAGCATATTATTTACCTTTCATACAGATGGTGCTCCAGTATTTAAGAGCAGTAATGTATCAGTTTGGCCTCTTTTTCTTATAATAAATGAATTACCTTACCACCTCAGAATGAAGAAAGAAAATACGATACTTGCAGGATTATGGTTTTGTAATAAAAAACATGAAATGAGCACCTATTTACAGCCATTCTTAGAATCATTCAAAGAAATTGAAAATGGGATAAAAATGTATTCACCAGACAAACCAGAGATATTCCTTTTAAAAGGATATTTACTCTGTGGAACAACTGATCTGTCAGCTTGGAGTTTGATTTGCAAGCAATACTGTTCAGTATAATGGTAGTTATTCATATTGGAAATGTTTATAAAAAGTGGAAACTGCAAAAGTGTGAAAAGGTCATACACATATTTTTCCTTTGATACTAATCAACCAAAGCAACCTTTTTCACACCAAAATGTCTGTTATCAATGATTCTGAAAGGTCTTTAGAACTCAAAAAATGCTAAGTGTTAAGAAAAACAATACAACAAATGGTGTAAAAAGGTCCCTCCTCTTAAATTTGAAATTTTTTCATGGAATTGCAAATAGATTATATGCATGGTGTTCTCCTTGGTGTTCAGAAATTATTGCTTCCACATTGGTTCAGTGCAAGTCACAAAGGGAAAATATTTAACTGCAATAATCTAGTTTCTAAAGCTGATGAGCTAAATCAAGATATCAAACCGGCCTGGCCCCGAGGTTATAAACATTTGAGATGGGTCTCCCAGCTCAGAAACTAGTTCCGTGCTCAACTTTGAGATCAAACTCAGGAAAGTTGAGATTATAAAAACTGAGTTTGAGTTCAGTCTCAAGTTGAGCTCTGAGTCTGAGATTAATAAAACCCTTCCTCAGAGTCTGAGCTCAGATTGAGATCAAAACAAATATGGCGGCCCATCTCCGCGTTTGTAGACCGAACATGCTAAACAATCATTCTAATCGTGTTCCGAGGGTATTTAAAGATCGTTCCAATCCTTTGGAAGATCTTTCTGAAGACAAGGTGTATCGTAGATATCATTTTCATTCCGATACGATTGTTTACATCTTGTCATTATTGCCGTCGTTTTGGGAAACGAACCCAAAGGAATTTTTCCCGTCCCCACCAAAAGCTCCAGTTTCTGTAACCTACGTTATTTTTGCAAAATGGGAGCATGCCCCTTTCTTTAAAGGTAATTCTGTTTTAACTATCAAAGGGCAGCAGTCGGGCGCATAGTTTTAGGCAAAAAGGGCTCGTTTTTTGGGGCTTTAGTCAATGCTTGGAGACTGTCCTAATATCTAGTATGTTTAGATATTTCAAAAGGTTGGAGTTTCATAAAAATCTCATACATGGAATGAGCTACTCAAGAATGGTTAAGCATGATAACTCCACAATTTGCTATAAGGTTGAAGATAATTTTGAGCACTTTGGCAAAGTTTTGTTTTTATACTTTTATACACAAATGATTAAAACCATTCTGTATTAGACATTGTTGAGGAATTAAAATGTTAGAAGTATGCTAAGGATAGCAATATTCTGGCAAATTGAATTGAAAAAGAAAAGACAATCTTCTTCCAATTCCATTAGAAACAACAACTGAAAGTTGCACTCATGTTAACATTAAAGACAACCAGTACATATCATTTATATGTAGAGTTCATATACTTTATAATCAGACTAAAACTCAGAATTTCCCTCTGGTTGAATGACACTATGCTATACTGTATAAGTGGTTTATTTTGTGACGTGGAAATATTTGCCATTTTTGCGAATTGAAATTATTCACAAATAATTGATTGCTATATAATACTGTATAATTAAGATTTTTGGTAGGCAAATGACATTACTAAACTTCTGGTGACATTAAACAAATTGAAAATAAGCCGATTACATGTGACTCAAGCTATTTTTATGACGTAACACCAATGTAGGTGAATAGTGCTTCGCAGTAATGCCGGAAAATGTGATTTTTTTATTTTTCATATATGGTTTTGAATTATTACAAATTACGATGACAGTGATGATCAGATGGAGTGGGAAGTCCGCCAGAGCCAGGTTGCTGGCCGGAAATTTATAGTGTCAGAGACATGTTTGGACAAGCTATCAAATAAGTGCTCTACTTGTAACAAGCCAGTTGTTGTGAATAAGATTGTTAAAGGCTGTCTTCTTGTGTGTAGTAGGATAATTTATGCACTTACTGTAATGAAACTCAGATCTGGGAAAGCCAACCTACAATTTGTGGGCTAGCTGAAGGTCATTTGGACCTTTCAGCAGCCATTATGTTTTCAGGCAGTGCAACAGCTAAATTCCTGAGGGCTCTAAGATTTGCAGGCATTCCATGTTTTAATGACACCACATTTTTCAATATTCATTGACTGACTCCATCAGTTGAACATGTGTGGAAAGTCCATCAAACACAATTAATTAGTGACATTCGTGCTAGAGGTTTACCAATTGTGATTGGAGGTGATGGTCGTTGCTGCTCACCAGGCAACACTGCTAAGTACAGCATTTAGAGTGTTATGGACCTGGGAAAGTTCTAACTAGCTTGACCATATATTCTGTTTTAGGTGCATGAATGGCCATGGGTGTCTTTTTTCAAGAAAAGCAGAAAGATGTGGGTAATGAATGAAACACATCACACAATATCAACATCTGACATTCGGGCAAGATTGGATCCTCCGAATAGAACAATGTGTGGTAGCCGCATGATGTACATTTTTTAGAGTAAGTTTACAAAAGTAACCAAAGACATTCAACACGAATACATCATATTAACCCTTCCCTTGCTTAATTTTCAATTTGGACAATACCAAAATATATAGTATCTTTGTAATATTTTATTTGAAATTGTAAATTTTCCAAGTACCAACCAAGCCCTCTGTTGTGCTACTGAAATTCCATTATGAAAAGAACATCAAAGTACTGGCAGCATTACCGGTGAGTAAGGTTAAGTGTTGCTAAACATAAAAGCATGAGTCACTAAAGGTGTACATGTAGCCCTAGGCTGTAAATATTTGAGTAAAGATCTTTAATGTGTTGATCAAGACAGTTTTCCTCGCAAATCATGTTTTTGAGGCCTGGTTGACAATTATTCGACTTTGGCAACTTGCAAACCATCACAAATGTGCATTATATAATTTTGAAAATTCATGGTGTCAGAATTATCATTGAAAAAAGTTTATATTCTGCTTTGTTTAAGGTGTGGTACCTCTCAATGTTTGGTGGGGCAGATGTTCCGGAAACAGTTGACCGCTTAATGAAAGAAACCATGTCAAATGAGTTGGCAAGAATGTATAATATGAAAGGGCTGAAGGGAAAGAAGAAATTTGGGGGCCTCCAGATTCTGAATGTCTTGTATAATAAGTGGTATTTTACGATTTTACAAATTTGTGTCTTTAAGATGTTCAAAATAGATATATTAGCCAAGATCTGGTATAAGTATCTTTGTCTTTATTACAAGCTGCAGCACTGAAAGAAGCAGTTGACAGAAACAACTACTTGACAGTGATTGAAAGGGGTAATTAATTCTATGTGTAGTTGTATAGTAAAATACATGTCTTCTAAAACAGTTATACAAGGAACACTTAGCAAGGTAGACAGTGGGAAAAACATATGGGACAAAATCAGCATTTGTTTTAAGAAGGGGTTTGAACAAAACACTCAAAGATAACAACAAAATATCTGGAAATAACAGAAAAACATTTGAATTTGAAAAGGACTTTGATATGATGTGAAGATCACTGTTCCACAGCCTGACACATGTCTCCTGAAGGCAAAAGAGAATGGGAAAGACCTGGCAAGGTTGCTTGTAAATGTCTTTTTTTAATGAAGAGACTTTGGCAGCAAGTTCAGTAAGAGGCACAAAAACCAAAACTGCCCATGAGGCAAAGATAATTAATGCAATGATCAGTTAGAGATATACATCTAGCATAGAAGTTTTTTTAGTCAATTCATGTTTAATTAAATCAATGATATAATAGGGATTATCCAGAATCTCGTATTCGATAATCCTTCTTAAACACATCATCTAGCGGGTGGGTAGGTGCATTTTAATCCGGTAAAGTAACGTAGGGAATTTAGACATACTAAGATACTCTTCAAAGGAGGCGAATCATTATCCGGGAACTTTCCGAAACAGAAAGTAGTGTCCTTCAAAAACGCACGGTAAAAGTAAAAAAAAAAAAGAATAAAACAATGCCAAAAAGTAAAAACAAGAAGAGGAGCGGGACAGATGCGACTGAGAATAGGCCTAAACGCAGCAGACAAGGCGGTTTGGTGGAAACACCGGTTAACAGTGCCAGTCAGGGAGGCTGCGATGTAGAAGCGCGGGAATCACCATTACAAGGTACTCGGCCGTATGTTTCATTTCCATCGCCACCCTCATTAGATTATCAACCTTTTGATTCAGTAATGGTTCATAACTCGCCAACTCAACTATCAAATCCTGTAAACATTGATGAAAATTTTCATAGTTTAGGAAGTACTATTCCTGTAAAAATAAAAGAAAAAATTTGGGCTGGAGAATTTACCGACCTGGCACTTCTGCTAAAGTCATCCCGCCAGCTTCAAGAGTATTCTGAAGAGGGTCAAATTGGGGAACTGCAGTTTAGAAACGGGAGGTTATGCATCACAAAGCCAAGGGGGTCAAATTTCAAAATGTCTATTGAACAATGGACATCGGCATTCATGGTTTTTATTAGCATTTACCTGGAGAGGTTTCCCAACAGATCCCAGGAGCTGTTAAAATACCTCCGGGATGTACGCTTAGCAGCAACAAGATCAGACTCCTGGTGGAAATATGATGAACAATTCCGCCAGGTCCAATCTAACAACCCATCTAGGTCTTGGGGCACCATTGATTTAGAACTTTGGTTGCTCTATGTAAATGGTCAATCACCTAGAGTACCTGATTTTGCAGGTCAAACCAGGAGTACTGCCTATAATAGTAAAACAACATCTCAAATTACGGGCACCCCTGCAGTTAAATTTTAATAAACAACGTACCTCCAGTCCTAAGTCATTTTCATGTAATTACTTCAATTCTGGTAGTCATTGTCCTTTTACTCCTTGTAGGTACAGTCATGTCTGCAGGCTATGCGGAGGAAAACATGCACAGACAGTATGCCACACTGGTCAATAGTACCTCACCTCTTTATCAGATCGGCAATACACCATTAAATATCACTGAATTACTAAAAGCTTTGAAACTTTACCCATATAGTGCAGCAAAAGACCTTATCACAGGCATATCAAAAGGTTTTCCCTTACAATACGAGGGCCCCCGGGTACACAGAGACTCTCCAAATTTACGCAGTGCCAAAGAACTCCCAGGGGTCCTGCATACTAAAATAATTAAAGAAGTACAGGCCGGTAGGGTGGCAGGCCCATTTCATAGAATCCCATTTCCAACATTACAAATTTCTCCCATTGGTTTAGTTCCCAAAAAAGGCGGTGACTACCGTCTAATTCACCACCTGTCTTATCCCAGAAATAGATCTATTAATGACTATATTGATGAAGATCATTGCTCTGTGTCGTACTCAACAATTGATCAAGCGGCAGATATGGTTGCCAGATTAGGTCAGGGTGCCCTACTTAGCAAATCTGATGTAAAGTCAGCATTTCGCCTTCTCCCCATTTCCCCAGCAGACTTTGATCTGCTTGGTTTTAAAGTAATGGTCAGAGAAAAAGGTAAACCAGTTACTTACTATTTTTATGACAAAATGCTTCCCTTTGGGTCTTCAATTAGCTGTGCCCTCTGGGAAAAATTTGCTTCCTTTTTACATTGGGTGGTAGTTGCCAATAGTCATAACTCAAACATCCTGCATTATCTAGATGACTTCCTATTTGGTGAGTCATCTAATCATATTCAACCTGGACATACATTGCAGTCTTTTGAAAATACTTTGGTATACCAATTGCGCTTGACAAAACATGTGCTCCATCTACATGTTTGGTTTACCTGGGGGTTGAATTTGATACTGTACAGATGTCAATGCGGTTACCTAATGACAAGCTCGTAGATCTTAGACAAAAAATTATCATAGCAATAAATGCTAAAAAAATTTCCCTCAAGGACATGCAGTCCCTACTAGGATCTTTGAATTTTGCTTGCAGAGTTATTGCCCCAGGGCGAGCATTCTGCAGAAGGCTAATTGATGCAACCATAGGTGTAATGAAACCTCATCATAAGATAAGGGTTTCTGCCAATATGCGTAAAGACCTAGGTCTTTGGTTACATTTCCTCCAGTCATACAATGGAATAACCTTGATATCTGACCCTATTTGGCTTTCAGACAACACCCTTGAAATGAAGAAAAAATGTTATTTTCTGTGGCGGCCCGGGGAGACGAAAAAGGGGGTTACGGGTACTGTCTGGCTCTTTCTCCTGGCCTGACTTGCTTGAAAGCATGCAGGTTCATTGTATGTATTAGTTTTATGTATTATGGTGGGGTGCACTCCAGGGTTACGTTGGCACCCCCCTCCACCTCTACGTGTGGAGGGGAGGCCCAGGGCAGGGCTACGTCCGGGACCCTCGTTGCTCAGGAGTCAGATGTAATCTTGGCAGCCCGCTAACACCTGTCCACTTAAGCGTGTTCAACTTTTGGGACTGACACCAGGTTGTAAACTTGGGTCACTGACTTGCCAGTGTAACAAGGCAGTTAGTAGTCTCCCCCGGGACTGGATAAAATTTATGGGTTTTGCCCGTCTGCAGCCAAAATTTCCGCCACAAGGTTATGAAGTACCTTAATAAAAGTATAATTGTCAAATTATCATGTTGTTTATCTGTTATTAGTTCTGGTCGCACACATAAGTGACTATGTGATGCCAAGTGTAAAATCAGTTATTGTAAACAGAGAGTAATATACAAGTTCTCTTCAGAAGAGAAACAAAGATTGTGATAGCAGGGTGTCTGTAGTATTATAAAGGATGTATGTGATTTAATGATATAATAGATTTTTCAAAGTATTCAAATACTTGTTCATTTTTTAATCATAAGTTGTTCTGTAATCAGTCTTTAAATAAATGCATTAAAAAAGATAATTTTTCATGGTAATTCAAATATTTGTTCATAAACTGTTCAGTAATCAGTTTGTTATTTTCAAATAAATCCATAAATAGATACATGATAATGTCAGAACTAATAGATGAACAATATGTTTTATATAGCAGGCTGGATAATAAATTGTTATTTGTCTTTCATGCTGATTCAAACTCTTTTTTGGTTTATATCTTGGCAATCAATACACCTTATTGGGTTTGTAAAATAACTTCTGCTTAACCATTTATTTCTCCAACAACTCATCCAACATTACCTCTGTATTATAGTAGTGAGAGACACAATCATGTCCATCAACCTCGATGCAGTTAGATAAATTTCGTTGTGTCCCAGGATCTGATGCTTGATATATTTTATTATGTCTAAAAGAAAATCTTCAGCCTCTTCAACAATACCTTCTAAATACAAGTCTAAACCATGTAATTTAACCTACGACAACTAGGCACAATTAATCAGGCACAAAGATGACCGACTTGACCCATAGGTGATGTGTTCATACCAGCACAATCAGCCATTTGTGGTTCCATATAAGAGAACAGAATGTCCAAAGATGACACCTTGTAAAGAATCTCTTGAAGTGTCCAAAGTCAAGCAACTATTCCTGGCATACTTTGAAGAGTTTTATTCTGATGTTTAAAAGTGGGGAACATCCTTTGATGGGGTTGGCCAGTGCGTGCCTACATCCTGTTATCTTTGTCCTGACGATCAGGGGGAATATACTATCGTTTATGGTATTTGCTAGGAATGTTGCCCATTGCCTAGACATGATCCCTGTTTATTCTAAGGTCAAAGGTTCAAGGTCACAGTGGATTTGACTTTGCTTTAACTGGCAATAAAACTTTGTTATCGTTAAATGTATTGACATCATATTGTTACAGAACATTCTTTATAATAAGACTTTATGTAAATAAAACTCAACTTCATCTTGCTTGTCCTTGAAGGTTAAATTATTGAATTTGGAATGGCTTTTTGCTATGTCTGTAACATGGTAATCAATTAATGGATTGACTTTATACATTGACAAAACAACATTTTGGACAAGACCTTCTGAAAGGTTGCCATTGACTGTGACCTTGAGGTTTAAATGACCTTGACCGTCAAGGCCCAAGTATTGAATTTGGGTTAAGTTGTCATAATACTTGGATAAAAAACAAGTGTAACTAGAATTAAAGACTTATTGAAATATAAAAAAAAAGCTAAAAAACTTATTTCTCTAACTTTTTTATTTTCCTTAATTTCTTTTTTTAAAGATTTGTTAAAATCATTAAATTGTAAAAAGTAAAAAAAGTCAAGCGTTGCCACCGACCGGCATGATTTTTGTTTTGTTTTATTCAATCATTAGATTTGGTGTACTTGGGAGAAGGGAAGTATGGGGTGCAGCTGAGAAAAGAGGAGCTGAATAGGTGCTTGGAAATAGTTCCACACCTGAAAAGTTAATAAGCGCTTAATCTTCTGGAATACTTGGTGACCAAGGAAGATTGTCAGAACATGACAGTTTATGGTCAGAAGAGGGAAATGGCCCCAAATCTAAGAATGGCTATAAGAAGTAAGAGGAATTATTTACTATCATTCTCATCTCAATGACTTGATCAAAAAGCTCAGAAAACAATTTCCTTCATAAGTCTTTATATATAATTCTTTCCTACAGCCATCAGACAAAGGCCCCTTGAGTTATTTAGGGGGGCGGGGGGCTTGTAATATTAATGGTAGAGAGAAAATGTGGGAAACTTAGTAGTTAAATTTGATTGGAACCTCATTGGATTTAAAATTAACCTATTCATACATTAATATAATATCATTATAAAGTGTTAATATTGATGAGCACATTTTTGCTTCAGGTGTTTTTAAATTTTGATCGTAGATACAGGATTTGGTATCTATGCTTTAAGTGATTTTTATTTATTTATCTATTTCAGGTCAGATTTTCAGTAGATACCTGTTAGACAGGCCAGAGGAGGAGAAGTCCAAACTTTGGATGGAGAAGATTGTATATAAACTGAATGATAAGATTCGAGGAATAAAAAATGGAAAATATAAATGCAAAAAGTGAAAAACTATATAATATATACAGAAATGA
Organism: Ruditapes philippinarum; assembly: GCF_026571515.1. Taxonomy (NCBI): domain Eukaryota; kingdom Metazoa; phylum Mollusca; class Bivalvia; order Venerida; family Veneridae; genus Ruditapes; species Ruditapes philippinarum. The sequence goes on from NW_026855358.1 coordinate 12,880, forward strand.
AAAACTGATGAAAAATGTTGTAAATATATTAAATACCCTTTTTAATACCCAGATGTGCAATTTTTAAATTCTGATCACACATGTAAAAGTATTTCCAGTTTTGTTTTGTTTTTTAGCTCAACTGTAACAAAGTGTCACAACGTGAGCTCTTGTGATCACAATTCGTCTGGCGTCCATCCGTAAACTTTAACTTTTACCATCATATGACCCTCTTGTTTTTTGGTGAGTTTTTTTTTCCAGAAAAAGCTATTCTGCATTTTTTTCTGTGATTGTGTTTGAATCCCAGATTTGGATTTTGTAAGGATATCCCAACCGGGATCCCAATTGGGATTTGGCAGGATCCCAATTGGGATTTGACGGGATCCCAATTGGGATTTAGCGGGATCCCAATTGGGATTTGGTGGGATCCCAGTCGGGATCCCATTATTTATCCCAGTTGAATCCCGGTGGAATCCCATTTGGGATTCCATTGGGATCCCACTGGGAATCCTGCATATATTTTCTCTTGGGAAGGGCTCTAAACTGTGATTAATTTCATGGTTATTATGATATGTATGTTTGATATATTTTAGTATGTCTATACCCAGGTTATTCGACAACCCTTTATTTGAATACCAGGCATTATTCGAAGAAGATCGGCAGTCCAGTTTTTATCTCTATATAAATCAATATAAATACAAGCGTATTATTCGAAATGCCTCCTATTTTTAGAAGTAAAATTTCGGTCCCGATAATACAATTATAAAACAATTTCACACAGATCTATTATTCGCAGCCAGACTAATTGTTATTCGAAGCCAGACTAATTGACGTAGATCCACTTGCTGACCGGTTGACTTGTGAAAATATCAACAGTCATGCGTGTATTAAGACAATCATGATAATTACGCTTTGTGTGTTCTTTAATCAACTTTAATTACCGAAAATGCTGCACCGTGTCCAATGTTGTTCCTGTTATTGCTTGAAGATGACAGCATACCGTATAAGTGAATTTGTCAAAACATCCAAAATATTTTTTTCATTAAGATTAACGCTACATGAGAGCCTTTTCCCTAATCGAAAATACCAGAGTTTAGCTGTTTGATTGTTTGATTGTTTCATCAATGCCAAAAAAATAATTTTTACGCATATTTTCTATAATATTTATTTTCTCAATTGATTGCAGGAAGTGTTGAAAATGGTAGTTTTGCTATGATTGGTCAAAGTGGAGTAGTTTTCGTATATCACAATATTCAGATTTCGATTATTCGAACCTATCAATAATTCCAAGTAAATTTACAGTCCCAGGCACTTCGAATAAACTGGGTTGGACTGTACAACAACAACAGCTCAACCTTACAAACACCAACCATTCCAATGGAATCCATGCAAAAAAAAATTCTGCTTACACCATGTTTCCTTCTCCAAGACTCAATGAAGGTGTTTTTATAAATGGCCTTGAAGGTTCACACCAACCAGAATTTCCACTAAGAAGACTGAAGGTGCCAGCCAGAAAACCCTTAGATCCAAGATTGCTATTCAGGGATGCACCTTCGGAATTCTTGGCAGGAGCCATGGCCAGAATCACTGCATTCCAACGCAAAGAAATTCTTAACCAGGCTACAGAGTACAACACTAATATTTCCTTTGAACATCAAAATTTCACAATAACCAGAACGGAACATATTCAACTCTTTGATGGAAGAACCCTAACTATGAAGACCACCTGCACTCTAGACAACAGCCTCAAGATCTGCAAAGGAACACAGAAGTTAGAGCTGAATACAGCAATTACTGAAAGGAATCCTTTTGCAAGAAAACAGAAAGAATATCGTATGCAAGGGACCAAAAAGAAATTCATATGCAAAGACACAAGGAAACAAAAAGAATTTCATATGTAAGGACACGAGGAAAGAGAATTGTTATGTTTTTTTCTTGTTGACTTTAACACTACTATTGTTGTCTTATACCTTTGATCAATATATTTATATCTATTTTATTATGCATATATTAATGAATTTTCAGATGTGCATTTTAACATTTCTAATTCATTTCATATGCAAGAAAGCAGAATAAGTTATTCTTGTTGTAGGACATTGTTACAGAGATAAATTTTTATATCGTAATAGTTGGCATCTTGAATGCATATTTAACTTAAATTATTTTGGTTTTTACTTATACTGAATTCAATTATCGTTATTTCATGGTGGAGCCATTTTGTCATCACGCCTAAGTTAATTTGTTACAGCTTCATTCATTGGTTATTTTAATCTTTTTTTATCCAATGTTATTTAGTTACTTCACTGACAGACTAGCGTATGACTTCTTAAAAATGGAAGTTTTTCGAGCAGACCCAAAAACTTTAGACGTGGCCATGGCTATTGCCTCTGCTGAACAAAATATCAGAAAAAAGCTTACTTTAAGGGCAGGACACGAGTTTGATAAGCCACAAAGATATATTGATCCAAAATATGGACATGTTGTCCGAGACTGTAGGAGCAAAGATATAAATTTTGGCAAATTTCCAGACAGTGTCCTAACGCTAGGTCCAGACAACAAAATTACCCAAAAGTTCCTTCCATGTAGAAGCCGATGGAAGAAGAAAAAGGAAGCAACATAAATTTGACAGATCTCTTTCTATTTTTTTGTAATCTGGAATGTGTAGCAATACCAGATGACCAACAGATATGTATTACAATTTATATTCCATTACTTTGATTGGATTGCATTTTTGAATTTGTTTATGCTATTTACAGTTTACCTTTACCACATATTCAAACCGCAAACTTAATGATACTTGACAAACAGGACAGAAGTATGCAAGACCGTAACCTGATTGCATCATATCAAGTAGCGAGTAATGCAATGATGATTAATAAGCAAGAACAAAATATGCTCTTCTTGATCAAGAGTTTGAAAAATGCTCACACTCCAAGTGGTGTACTACAAAATCCCAAGTTTATCCTGTCAATTTAGCACAATTATGTTTTAATCAGTTTATTTTTAATGAATAATGACGCGGTTCAAAAGAACTGTGAAATCACAGGTACTTTCTGAAATATGCTCATTTAAATGGGACACACACATACATATAAATGTTGATCACATGTTGTGAACTTGTGTTTATATATATTTGTTTATTTGTTTCGAGTTGTTGGATATGGAAAAATAAATAATGAAAATTAAGAAAATGTTTATCAAGTGAAAAGCTTTCATTATTTGTTTTAAAACAGGCCACAGCAGTATCTTGACACCTAAAATAGCAAAAGTTTTCAACACACGGTATGGGGTCAAGACCCCCTCCCCCACCCAACCCTGTCTAATTAAAAAAATGTGGCGCTTAAACAAATTCCTGGGGAATTCCCTTATACTAAACTATAGATTTTTCTTTCCAAGAGATTATTGAAAGAAATTCAATTCAAAGAAACATGCATTTCTTACATGCGAACAATATATTTTCCCTGCATTGTTAGAAAGAGAAACCTATTTTGAGAACAATGCAATGTTCAAGTTCAGATGCACAATTTTACACACTCAAGCAGTTTTTATTGGAATGTAAAGTAAAAAATTAAAATAATTCTTTTTTGTAATTAATGTGCAGTCAAATGGTGCCCAACCGCCATTTAGGAAGCCGTTGGCAACTGTTGACACTAATCAACTGAGTGACTAAGTTTTATAAACTTATTAAAATAGTTGAGCTAAAAGTTGGGTTTTTTTTGTGATCAGTGTACATATATCTTGACTTCTTTAATAATAAAATAAACAAGTTGATAGCAAGCGATTTCTTTTACAAGTGAAAAAAAGCAAAATTGAAGCAGAAAAAAAAAACTTAGAAACTGTAGCAGGACTTGTGAATTTTACCTTTTTCAATATTGTATTAAGATCTAATAGGCTTTCATATGACCAGAAGTTACAACATATCTTACAAACACATTGCTTTCTTAATGTGATATAACATTATATGCATATTGTTAAAAAAAGTTACAAAGAACTTCTTAAATATAAACTATTGATTACACGAATTCTTAGGATTTCAATTTTTCATGCACGGAAACTTATTTCATTTATTTTCAATATACCATCTGAATTAAATTATAAAGGAACTTATTAAATCAGTCATAGAGTAATGACCATAAATGCTCATCTAGGTTCAGATTCACTTAAAACAGCAAAAATTTGAACCGTTACTTTATCCATCAACACTTAAAATGTATGATATTTTAAGGTCACTTTTAAAATCATTTGCTGACTTTTCAGCTTTAATGGAGGAGAAAGACAGCAGACACACATTCATACATTATTATTAATTATAACCATCAGCTTTCTTTAAGATGTAATAGATAATCTCCTTACACAAAGAAAACAATATTCCTTGTGAATCAATTACAGTGTGGGGCAAGTCAATAAAAATTTAAGTGGACCTAAATATCCAAATTAAAAAAATATCTAGGAAATGGATTTAAAACTGGTCTTAGTTGACCAATATTAACTCAAAATCAAAATTTACTATTTAAACAAGAAAACAAAATATAAAGGTATCTTGAAATAATCACATTGAACATTCACTTAAGCTCTAACAGATATATAAACTTAACTTGGCAGCAACATAATGGTTGCATCTTACTATCTGTTTCTTTACATTATACATTTATATAGCTATTTTGGAAAAAAAAAAGTATTTCCTGGAATGACTGAATTAAGTTAAAGTATACATATTGCACATTTATATAAAGTATGATGAAGTTACAGTCCCTCTCCTGATGGATGGGCCAGCTCCTGTATCAATGATGAAGTTACAGTCCCTCTCCTGATGGATGGGCCAGCTCCTGTATCACATGATGAAGTTACAGTCCCTCTCCTGACGGATGGGCCAGCTCCTGTATCACATGATGTAACAACTCATTCTGTTCTGCCGACAGCATTGGCCACAACTCTACCTGGATCGCCTGTAGGGCCTCTATGTCATGTGACTGGCATGCCATCTACAAACACAGTCAATGAAATTAAGATTTTTAATTTTCTGGCCTGAATTCCAATTTTGAATTTATTCTACCATATATTTAAATAAATTTTCTTAAATTGGCCCTGACTGATTTTCACTGGCCATGGGCCACTGGGCCAGTGCTAAATTCAATGACTGCAAACACACATAACGATATATCAATTAATGAAACACTTCTTCTATAAGGGTTAATAAATCAATTCTTTAGTGTAATTATTGTAGATATTTAGTGCTTTATACTTAATTCACCTTGTGCAGTACTTTGTTGACAATTTTCAGTATCTTCTAAATTTTCAAAAATTTAGGCAGGCTATTTCAAAGACTATAAAATTACATCATCACATACAATTTATGACACAATATTTCAAACATTGCCTCATTAAGGCTGAAGGAATATTACATTTTTTGTGTCAGATTTTTGTCATCATCATCAATTAATGAAGGTTTTATGAAGAGATGTAGAAATCTCTTCCCTTATTACCCATACTTTAATCATTGATCCAAAACTGTGTCTATTTAACAGTAAAAGTCAATGCAAGATATTTAAAATATCAAACATATGTCAATAATAAAACTACTGTGTAAAAGTTTGCAGCAGAAAAACAAACCAGTCACTAAATGCTCATATAAAATTTGTTTGAATAGCATTTCCTGGTCTTTATTTTGAGGCTTTTATCAGTTGTGTAACATTAAAAGCTGGTAATTTAATAATCTTAACTTAACTATTTCTATGAATTCTATATAGACTGTACTTACCACAACAGACTGTAGCATAAGAAATACATCTTCATCTAAAAATTGTGCTGAAAGAGAATAAAATATGCTAATAATTATTATATCAATTTTTTCCAAGAACTGACATACAAATTTTAAAAGTTAAATCACTTGAACAGTTTTTCATTTCAAATTTATTTTTTATTCAAAGCTATTACAGTAATTCATTTTTAGGTCTAAAACACCCAGTTTCTACTCAAAGCTTAGAAAATTTAGAGTTGGTAGGACAATCTTTCTTCCTTTTTTTATTATATCAGCTCAATGCAATTTTATCGGTCAAATATCAATGTCAGTTTATCTGCAATAAAGTTACTGTCTTACTCACCTATAGTATTGTCTTCTGATGATTCCCATGCATATTTCTCCAGTGTTTGTGCATGCTCTGGTCGTATTCTTTGTGGAGTTGGCTATGTAAAAACAAAATATACCAGAAATATTGTTTAACACATTCTAACAGCTTCAATGGCAAACAAATATCACTAAGAGGCTAGTAAAATTTTCAAGATGAGTTACAACTATATCATTACAGAATTTTTCAAAGGCTGATCAGAAAATATTTAAGTATGTATGTAAGTTACGTAGACATTATTAATGACTGGCAATAAACATTTTTTAAATAGAGTTAAACAAAGCTTTCTTCAAATGTTTATTATTACATGGAACAAAACAGATTTTTTTTGTATTTTCAAGAAAAATAGTGCATCTGGAGGTATGCTGTTTTCAGATTAACTTGTATTTAAAAGCAACACCCTACTTAGAGTAACATATACCTGAACTTCTTTGTAATATATTCAGAAAGTTTATGTTTTACCTGTAACAACATCAGCAACAATACTCTGGTTATCTCACATCTGGCTAGGATGTCACAATATGCTCCTATAGGTTTTCCTGTTACACTTGAACCTTTTTATCAATGAAAATAATAACAGTTTGTTAATATATGTAACACTATCATCCTCTCAGATACAATCTTAAAAAACTTTGTACAGTATATTTTCATATTTCAATAACAAATTTTGGAAAAAATCCAAAGTTAAAAAGGTGCATAACTCCAAAGATATAGCTTCCAGAATTATGCCCCTTCTCTAACAACTACACATTGTCATAATAAGCAAGTAATTCAAGTTTCTTGATAATCTTTAAAATGTTTGAATAATGGGTTACATTAAAGTTTCTGCGTGAGGACAACAACAATGCATCAATTGTAAAAGTTTGACTTTTCTTTGAAACAGATGAACTAATAAAATTATGTCAAATGATCATCAACGATTATACAATGGTTCATACATATACCTCCACTTTCCTGTGCCAGGTACGCCATTTCTGTAAACACACCAAGAGCTCCATCATAATCTCCTGTAGATTAAAACAAAATTTTGCAATAAATTTACTGACGAAAATTAACAATGTCTACAAAATGTGAGCAATGACTTTCAAACTGAAAAAAAGTCTTTGACTTAAAACAATAGCTATTGACTTATTAGGGTAACCATTTAAACCATTCAATTCTTGTCTGATTTTTAAAGGTGTACAGCCTTCAGCCAAAGCCATTTTAACAATATATGTTTGTAAAACATGTATGCCCCCTATCAGCAGCAACTTAGTCATGTGATCAGGTTATTATGCATGACTTCTGACCAAGTGAACAAACAATTAATAAGGGTTATCTAGTATCTACTGGTCATGACTAGTCACAAGGTAATAATTATTGTGACCCCATAGGTTGTGTGCAGCAATTTAAGTTATTACAAATCTTACCAAATAATATATGCATAAATTTTTTGAATCATGTAGGCCTCATTAATGACAGCCAAGTTGTTTTTATTACATAAGACCTTAAAATGTGTATCCCAAAAGCATTTTTAGTTAAATATAAAAATATCAACCAAGGCAACTTGAGTTGTTGAGTTATTGGTCAGAAACCGTCATTAAGTAGAAGGTAAATATGACATTGACCCCTTGACCCCAAAATCAATAGGGGTCATCTACTGAACATGACCAATCATCATACCAAGTTTGAAGTTCCTAGGGCTAAGCGTTCTTTAGTTATTGATCGGAAACCGTTTTTACCTACAAGGTCAATGTGACCTTGACCTTGGAACCCTTGACCCCAAAATCAATAGGGGTCATCTACTGGTCATAACCAATCATCATACCAAGTTTGAAGTTTCTAGGCCTAAGCGTTCTTTAGTTATTGATTGGAAACTGTTTTTACCTACAAGGTCAATGTGACCTTGATCCTTGACCCCTTGACCCAAAATCAATAGGGTCATCTTCTGGTCATGACCAATCACCATAGCAATTTTGAAGTTCCTAGGCCTAAGCGTTCTTTAGTTATTGATCAGAAACCGTTTTTACCTAAGAGGTCATTGTGCCCTTGACCTTTGACCCCTTGACCCAAAATTAAATAGGGGTCATCTGCTGGTCATGACCAATCACCATACAAAGTTTGAAGGTCCCAGGCCTAAGCGTTCTTTAGTTATTGATCGGAAACCGTTTTTACCTAAGAGGTCAATGTGACCTTGACCTTTGACCCCATGACCCCAAAATCTATATGGGTCATCTACTGATCATGACCAATCACCATACCAAGTTTGAAGTTCCTAGGCCTAAGTGTTCTTAAGTTATCGATCGGAAACTGTTTTTACCTAAAAGTCAATGTGACCTTTGACCCCTTAACCCCAAAATCAATAGGGGCCATCTGCTGGTCATGACCAATCACCATACCAAGTTTGAAGTTCCTAGGCCTAAAGGTTCTTTAGTTATTGATTGGAAACCGTTTTTACCTACAAGGTCAATGTGACCTTGACCTTTGACCCCTTGACCCCAAAATCAATAGGGGTCATCTACTGATCATGACCAATCACCATATCAAGTTTGAAGTTCCTAGGCCTAGGGGTTCTTTAGTTATTGATCAGAAACCGTTTTTACCTACAAGGTCAATGTGACCTTGACCTTTGACCCCATAACCCCAAAATCAATAGGGGTCATCTGCTGGTCATGACCAATCACAATAGCAAGTTTGAAGTTCCTGGGCCTAAGGGTTCTTTAGTTATTGATCAGAAACTGTTTTTACCTAAGAGGTCAATATGACCTTGACCTTTGACCCCTTGACCCTAAATCAATAGGGTCATCTACTGATCATGACCCCTTGACCCCTAAATCAATAGGGTCATCTACTGATCATGACCAATCACCATACCAAGTTTGATGTTCCTAGGCCTAAGGGTTCTTCAGTTATTGATCGGAAACCGTTTTTGCTTACAAGGTCAATGTGACCTTGACCTTTGACCCCTTGACCTCAAAATCAATAGGGGTCATCTACTGGTCACGACCAATCACCATACCAAGTTTGAAGTTCCTATGCCTAAGGGTTCTCTAGTTATCACTCGGAAACCATTTGGTCTACGGACCAACGGACCGACAGACCGCCAAGTGCAAAGCAATATACCCCCTCTTCTTCGAAGTGGGGGCATAATAATGACAGACAGTAAACCTGAGAAGTACCTATTCATTCTCCACAACTCCACAAGTAACATCCAACTTCTTTGCATTAAGTAATGAAATTTCTACAACTAATTCTAAACTAATTCAGATCTTATGAAATCAATAATTATTTAGTGGCGGAATTGTATAACATGTACAATTATATAACTTTGTTAAAAGATTTCTGTAGAAAGGACAACAAAAAGTATTATGTAATTCACTTACTTGTTTCAATCTTACAGGAAGCAACATGACCAAGTGACACCAGACAATCAAGTGGACTCTGAAATAAAATCAATTCATGTATGAAACACACAATCATGGGCAGATCCAGAGGTGGGGGTTAGGGATAATGCCAAATGCCCCTCTGGAATATGCATTACCCCCATGTCAAAATTTCGGGATCTATGCCTGAGATATACTAACTGTATTACAACAAGATATGTTTGTAAAACATGTATGCCCCCTATCAGCAGCCAATGAATCATGTGATAAGGTTATTTTGCATGACTTCTGACCCAGTGATCAAACAATTAATAAGTGTTATCAAGTATAACTGGTCATGACCTTAACCTTTGACCCCTTTACCCCAAAATCCAATAGGGGTAATCTGCTGGTCACGACCAATCATCATACAAAGTTTAAAGTTCCTAGGCCTAAGCTTTTTAAGTTAATTGATCGGAAACCGTTTTAGCATACAAGGTCAATGTGACCTTGACCTATGACCCCTTGACCCCAAAATCAATAGGTCATCTGCTGGTCATGACCAATCACCATACCATGTTTGAAGTTCCAAGGCCAAAGGGTTCTTAAGTTATTGATTTGAAAGCATTTTTACCTACAAGGTCAATGTGACCTTGCCCTTTGACCCTTAACCTCAATATCAATAGGGGTCATCTACTGGTCATGACCAATCATCATACCAAGTTTGAAGTTCCTAGGCCTAAGGGTTCTTTAGTTATTGATCGGAAACCGTTTTTACCTAAGAGGTCAATGTGACCTTGACCTTTGACCCCTTGACCCCAAAATCAATAGGGGTCATCTACTGATCATGACCAATCACAATATCAAGTTTGAAGTCCCTAGGCCTAAGGGTTCATTCTTAATTGATCGGAAACCGTTTTTACCTACAAAGTCAATGTGACCTTGACCTTTGACCCCTTAACCCCAAAATCAATAGGGGTCATCTGCTGGTCATGACCAATCACCATACTAAGTTTGAAGTTCCTAGGCCTAAGGGTTCTTTGGTTCTTTTGTTATTGATCGGAAATCGTTTTTACCTTCAAGGTCAATGTGACCTTGACCTTTGACCCCTTAACCCCAAAATCAATAGGGGTCATCTGCTGGTCATGACCAATCACCATACCAAGTTTGAAGTTCCTAGGCCTAAGGGTTCTTTTGTTATTGATCAGAAACCGTTTTTACCAAAGAGGTCAATGTGACCTTGACCTTTGACCCCTTGACCCCAAAATCAATAGGGGTCATCTACTGATCATGACCAATCACCATACCAAGTTTGAAGTTCCTAGGCCTTAAAGTTCTTTAGTTATTGATTGGAAACCGTTATTGCTTACAAGGTCAATGTGACCTTGACCTTTGACCCCTTGACCCCAAAATCAATAGGGGTCATCTACTGATCATGACCAATCACAATACCAAGTTTGAAGTTCCTAGGCCTTACTTCTTTAGTTATTGATCGGAAACCGTTTTTGCTTACAAGGTCAATGTGACCTTGACCTTTGACCCCTTGACCCCAAAATCAATAGGGATCATCTACTGATCATGACCAATCACCATACCAAGTTTGAAGTTCCTAGGCCTTAAGGTTCTTTAGTTATTGATCGGAAACGGTTTTTGCTTACAAGGTCAATGTGACCTTGACCTTTGACCCCTTGACCCCAAAATCAATAGGGGTCATCTACTGATCATTACCAATCACCATACCAAGTTTGAAGTTCCTAGGCCTTAAAGTTCTTTAGTTATTGATCGGAAACCGTTTTTGCTTACAAGGTCAATGTGACCTTGACCTTTGACCCTTGACCCCAAAATCAATAGGGATCATCTACTGATCATGACCAATCACCATATCAAGTTTGAAGTTCCTAGGCCTTAAGGTTCTTTAGTTATTGATCGTAAACCGTTTTTGCTTACAAGGTCAATGTGACCTTGACCTTTGACCCCTTGACCCCAAAATCAATAGGGGTCATCTACTGGTCATGACCAATCACCATACCAAGTTTGAAGTTCCTAGGCCTTAAGGTTCTTTAGTTATTGATCGGAAACCGTTTTTGCTTACAAGGTCAATGTGACCTTGACCTTTGACCCCTTAACCCCAAAATCAATAGGGGTCATCTACTGGTCATGACCAATCACCATACAAAGTTTGAAGTTCCTAGGCCTTAAGGTTCTTTAGTTATTGATCGGAAACCGTTTTTTGCTTACAAAGTCAATGTGACCTTGACCTTTGACCCCTTGACCCCAAAATCAATAGGGGTCATCTACTGATCATGACCAATCACCATACCAAGTTTGAAGTTCCTAGGCCTTAAGGTTCTTTAGTTATTGATCGGAAACCGTTTTTGCTTACAAGGTCAATGTGACCTTGACCTTTGACCCCAAAATCAATAGGGGTCATCTACTGGTCATGACCAATCACCATACCAAGTTTGAAGTTCCTAGGCCTTAAGGTTCTTTAGTTATTGATCGGAAACCGTTTTTGCTTACAAGGTCAATGTGACCTTGACCTTTGACCCCTTGACCCCAAAATCAATAGGGGTCATCTACTGGTCATGACCAATCACCATACCAAGTTTGAAGTTCCTAGGCCTTAAGGTTCTTTAGTTATTGATCGGAAACCGTTTTTGCTTACAAGGTCAATGTGACCTTGACCTTTGACCCCTTGACCCCAAAATCAATAGGGGTCATCTACTGGTCATGACCAATCACCATACCAAGTTTGAAGTTCCTAGGCCTAAGGGTTCTTTAGTTATCACTCGGAAACCATTTGGTCTACGGACCGACGGACCGACAAGTGCAAAGCAATATACCCCCTTTTCTTCGAAATGGGGGCATAATTAAATAAAGAGAATCTAAATCTGTGACAGTAAACTGTCATTAAATCACTCAGTATCTCAGGTATATTAAACAATATATTACAAGCTATATATTACAATGTATGTTACTCACCTGTGATTGAAGCTCAGCTGCTCTCTGGAAATGTGCCATAGCTTCACCTGGCTTGTTTAACTTCTGTCAAATTAATAATATTACATCTCATTTTTCTTGTAATTAAATGGTTTTAAAAGCCAACTGCTGAAATTTTCATTTTTTTCTTCTTTCTATTTCAAATTATTTGTTTATGATTAAACACTTGATCACCTATTTAAGAACATATCGTCACCTTAGTGCAATAACTGATTAACTCATATAAAATTTAGAACTTATTCCATAACTGTACTTAGGTGACAATATAATTCCAAGAACAGTCTTCCATTGGAACAGCCTATCTTCTTATATTGTTTCATTGCCCACTATGTTGATGTGAGGACTTAAAAACTGGCCAATACAATTCTTCAGCAACTGTACAAGATATTTAAACTTAACAATGAAATAAAACAGTGCTCGCCACCCATATAAACTTGTGTGGGCTTCAATCCCTACACAATATGACTTGACTAAGAACAGTTACCAGACCCAACTTCAAAATTACCAGTACATCTTAATAATGTTACCCGATAATGGGCAGTTCCAAAAAATGGAAACTTGGCAAGTCTATTTAGGAAATTCAGCATGATTAGGGTTGCCATGATTTAGTAGTAAAGAATTATATGTATGATATCCGTGCAGTCTGATCAGGATCCATGCTGTTCGCTTGCAAACCATGTAACAAGTAGAGAAACTGGTAGCGAACAGCATGGATCCTGATCAGACTGCACAGATGCGCAGGCTGGTCTGGATCCATGCTGGTCGCAAACGCATAACGGTTTTGTCATGACGTGGCTCATATGATATCACCTTACTCTTACAGACAGTATAAAGAAATACAAGAGCTGTCGGTAGGACAGCACGCTCGACTATTCTAAGTGCTTGATAGTAAAAGAGCCTTGATAATGTTAAATTTTTTAAGATCACAAAAGGTCTAATTTTTTTTTAATAAATTCATGTTATAGGCCTTAGAGAGAGTCTAATTATACAATATTGGCTTGACTATTCGGAAGGTAATGTCACAAGGTTGTTTTATTGAGTATAATAATACTAATTACCTATGAATACATAAATTTGACAGAAAAGGTACATAGGCTTCTAATTAAGATGTTTTATCAAGTAAATCACTGCTTTATTATTATGAATGCATAAAATTGTCTCAAAAAAGGGCACAAACCCTTCAGTAGTAATTGAGATAACAGCTTACAAGCAAAACTTTACCATGAATTTCTAAGTTGAAAAAGGGGAGAAAAATCAGCCTAAATGCAAGATAGAATTATGGATCTTTGTCAGTGACCTACAATTATGACCCTTAATGCAAATGTGAAGTTTTAAATAAATATCTTTAATAGTTATTGAGATATGTAAAACTTGCATGTAAACATTAACCAAGAGACTAAGTAGAAAAGGGGATATGAATCAGCCTTAATGCAAGATAGAGTTATGGAACTTGGTCAGTGACATACAATTATGACCCTCCAATTATGACCCTAAGTGCATGTGTAAAGTTTCAAGTAAATATCTTTGAAGACCTTTAACCAAAATTTATAAGTTTCAAAGGGGCAAATAATTCTTCAAATTTTGCAGGCAGAGTTATGCAATTTTGCAAACTGATGTACATTGTTACTATAAAAAAGTATTTTAAATTTCATTTGAATATCACAAGCAATAATTGAGATATTTGACTTTACAAAAAAACTTTAACCAAAATTTCTAAGTTCCAAAGGGGCATAATTCTGTTAATATTGTAGGCAGAGTTATCCAAATTGTCAATCTGATGTACCTTGTTACTATAAATAAGTATTGTAAGTTTCAATTGAATATCTCTAGCAATAATTGACAAAAAACTTTAACCAAAATTTCTAAGTTAAAAAGGGGCATAATTCTGTCAATATTGTAGGCAGAGTTATCTAACTTGTCAATCTGATGTACCTTGTTACTATAAATAAGTATTGTAAGTTTCAATTGAATATCTCAAGTAATTATTGAGATATTTGACTTTACAAAAAACTTTAACCAAAATTTCTAAGTTAAAAAGGGGCATAATTCTGTCAATATTGTAGACAGAGTTATCCAACTTGTCAATATGATGTACCTTGTTACTATAAATAAGTATTGTAAGTTTCAATTGAATATCTCAAGTAATGATTGAGATATTTGACTTTACAAAAAACTTTAACCAACGCAGATGCCGACGCGGACGCTGACGCCGACGCCGGGGCGACTACAATAGCTCTCATATTCTTCGAATAGTCGAGCTAAAAATGTGATATTTACCTGTAGTGCATTACCCAGCTCCAGTGACAAGGCAGCAGCCAATGACATATTCTTATTCTCAATATGAACCTATAATTGCATACACTGTTATATTAATGCATGGGTTTTTTTGGTTAATTTTCATTTGACAATCATGCAAATTGTAGTATCTTTACACACTTCTTTTAAAAAATTTATAAATTAAATTTTACTTTCATTATTGTGAAGGATTCCCCAGTACTATACACTATATGATGATCTCGGACAGGTTAAATCCATGGATAAGTGGCATGAGTAACAAAAGCTTACAGCATTTAATACTGGGACAAAATTATAGTCTATAGAAAACACCTTTTTAATACAAAAATGTATCTGATTTTAGATAAAATAGTTTTGATACAATAAATATGAAGTTGTTATTTTCATGACCAATATTGGTACTTGTGTTTTCTTCAAATCATAAAAATGTTTCAGAAACATTGTTGTATAAGTTAAAACTTATTTATTTAACCTCAATCATGAAACAACTTTTTTTGCAACTACCAATAACTTTCTATGATGTTCCCTTTATCATCAAATTTATAAATAAACTTACTCTAATAGCATGACTGTAGCAGTTGATAGCAGCTGTCAGATGCTCCTGAAAACTCAGACATTTTATTCCGACATTATCTTCCTCCGCCTTGATAAACTCCCTGGCAGCATTCACCAAGGCTTGAGTCTCACCCGCCGCATTCACAAGGGTATGTTCACATCTGTCATAGAATTAAAATGGTAATATGGTAAGCTGCAAGCAACACCTCATTTCTGATACAAACTAATGCGAAAGATATTTTGGATATTAAATGAAAACACTACAGCAACTTTAAAGGTATATTAGACCCAAATTTCATGTTTGAAAATATAAATAATTGATACACAATCTTTATGTGAATATTAAATAAACAGGTTTTGTGTACACACTGAATATGTATAGTCTGATTTTATTGACCTGTCAATTATGAATACATTATAGGACTCATTTAAATATTCGATCCCACTTCGGTTTGGTCCGTGTAGTTTACGAGAATTAATGTGGAGTATATTAGTCATGTTTTGAAAGTCACGCCAGCTTAAAGTGAAGGGTTTCGTTAATTCACAATAGGACAGTCGGTAAAGAGAATGCCTGATAATTGAGAGGTCTGTGGTTCGATCCTTACTGTTGGCCTTTATTTATTTTTGCAGTATATTTTAAAGGAAAAGATTTGTTGTGTGTTTTACGGCATTGAAAAGGCATTTATTGATTTTAATCCGTTTTGATTTTAAATATGAATTCTTAAAGCATGTTATTTAAAAAGAGTATAGACTTAACAAAATTAAGTAAAACATAATAAAACAAAACGAACAACATAAAATAATCATATATAGCTTCAATAATGTTGAACGTATTAATAAGAAAAAAACATGGACCAACGCGGTCTCGAACTTAAAACACGTGTGGTACTTAGATTATAAACTCTTGCCCCACCCTATTGCGCTTTAACGCCTAGTACACCTTGTAAAGAGATACAAATTTAATTGAATTCCATCGTGAAGCGTACATCACACGGAACTTACCGAAAATCTACCGAAGATTAATATAATGTGTGCATCGACCGTGTAATCAGTATGTAATTGACAGGTTAATAAAACCAAACAATATGTTACGTTTAAACCTCTACACACTACAGGTAAACATAAGATAAATGCAATGTGTCGTTAAAAAAACGGCGGTTTTTAAGAAAAGGCCAATATAAGACGGTTAGTAACTGGGTTTACAGCTGTCCATGCATAGGGGGAATATTTTTTTTCAGTCAAGTTAGACAAATTCAGTAAGAATTTCCTAGATATTAATTAATTCTGCATCAAAAATATTTTATTCAAAGATGGGCCGAGTAGACTTTTAATACAGCATATTCATAATATTTTATTTAATTACATTGATTTTCTTAAAAGGAGGATAAATATTACAGTTAATCAAACAATACATTTGATATCCCTGTATGTAAAGACTGGACTGTGATGTCCTCTTAATTTCACATTATATTATAAACTTCTTTTGACTTTGACACTGTTTCTAGTACCAGAATTTTAAACTTTGACCCCAAAAAAGGGCAAAATACTGAAACATGTCAGCCATTATCAACATACAGAGGTTAAACATTACTGGTGTGAATACTGACCTTGCTGGATAATAAATGAATAAACTAAAACATCATATAATCATTACTGTGTCAAATAATAAAGTCATAGTTTAAGTTAAAGTTTACCTGGCCTGAGCAAGGTGACAAAATGCAGCATACTGTGGACATTCCTGGTGTTTTAATGACTTTGCTAGGGCACCTGTACAATATAATTTACATTTTTATTTAGTGCTTTATATCGCAAGTCAAATTAACAAGATGATGTTGAATAAGAAGCAGTCAGAGACTGCCAAATTCCCAGCAAGACAAAAGTTAATATTCAAATACTTCCCAACAAGACAAAAGTTAATATTCAATTACATCCCAACAAGACAAAAGTTAATATTCAAATAATTCCCATCAAGACAAAAGTTAATATTCAAATACTCCCCATCAAGACAAAAGTTAATATTCAAATAATTCCCAACAAAACAAAAGTTAATATTCAAATACTCCCCATCAAGACAAAAGTTAATATTCAAATAATTCCCAACAAAACAAAAGTTAATATTCAAATACTCCCCATCAAGACAAAAGTTAATATTCAAATACTCCCCAACAAGACAAAAGTTAATATTCAAATACTCCCCATCAAGACAAAAGTTAACATTCAAATAATTCCCAACAAGACAAAAGTTAATATTCAAATACTTCCCAACAAGACAAAAGTTAATATTCAAATACTTCCCAACAAGACTAAAGTTAATATTCAAATACTTCCCAACAAGACAAAAGTTAATATTCAAATAATTCCCAACAAAAGTTAATATTCAAATAATTCCCAACAAGACAAAAGTTAATATTCAAATTAAGGGTGTAACGGTTTACCGGTATACCGATATATTGCAATATGAAAAAATAAATTTTGTACCGCGGTACGATTTTCGGAAAACCGGTATTTCATAATTTTCAATTAATTGCCTTCTAATTTTGTACAAATTTCACATAAAATCTTTAATTGGCGAATTTTGTTGGCGCCAACGTAAGATAAAAGTATCCGACAACTAGTACACTTAAAAGTCAATAAGCGGCCGCATAATTTACATAAGCGGCCCAGATGTGAAAGGTCACACGCGACTAGTTTTGTTTATCAAATTGTGTGACACTTTACTTTCTATTTATTCCTTACATTTTTTACTAAAATACAAATGTATATACATATAATAATAATATATGTATGTTACTACATCTTTACATCAAAACATATACACGACAATACGTATTGCAATATATTGCAATACGCTTCAGCAAAATGGCAATATATTGCAATACGGTTTTTGCTGTATTGTTACACCCCTAATTCAAATACTTCCCAACAAGACAAAAGTTAATATTCAAATACTTCCCAACAAGACAAAAGTTAATATTCAAATACTCATCATCAATTAAATGGGACACTGAATTTAATCAGAATATTGCAAGATAAAAAAAATCCATAAGTTACTTTATAAGATATATTAAAACTACAGACAAATGTTTAATAAATCAACTTACCATATTGTTCACAACCCTCAGCAACATTTGGTCTTTTAAGAAATCTCCTGAAACACAACCATAATGATAAGTAACACCCTACTTAGACCATGTCAGAAATATACTACATAGTCAAATGGGTACAAAGATAAGCAAAACTGAATTTATTAACCAATTCAGCACTGACTGAACAACTTCTTCTAGTTTACCCCTACTGATAACTGAGAAGCCAGCCCCCATGAAGTATATTGATCTTATCTAACCTGTATCTCTGAGAACAGGGCAGTTATGTAATTTGCCACTGACAAAGTAATAAACCAATCAGAGTTGAATTTCACATCATTTGGTGGTCATGGCAACATGTTGGCCAGATGTGTAAAGTGTGGAACAAAAGATTTATTTTAATTAACAAAATTATTACTAAAGTATTCTAAGTAAACATTATTATTTTTAAAGTGGGGAACAAAAGATTTATTTTTGTTAACTTAACAAAATTATTACTTGAGTATTCTAAGTATACATAATCATTATTGTGAAATAAAATTTTTTTATAGAAGATAAGCTATAACCTTGTTAAATCTAATCAAAACATCCTTGCAGGTGCAAAAAAAATTATTGCAAATTCAGAGCAACAGATTATTTTTTCAGTGATTTTTTCCCAATTTTCAAAACAACCTGTGGCTTTCTGAAGGGGAAAGTATAGTGCGATAAATCAGAAAAGGGGGAAACCTGAAATCAAATTCCAACAACTGAAAATGGAATTTACCCACACATTTTATGGAAAAAAAAATTTAATTCAATTTAACATGCATGGTACATAGCAGAGGTCTGAGGATATCTAAAGGGACAGATTTCTGTCTTCTAGCTGATGCTGTTTCCGGTAAGTCATGGTTCTGGTAAGGAAGAGCACGAGGCATTTTAGGGGAAAATTTATATGCATTCTAAATGGAAAATATACCAATTTTGGGCAAGGGGAAACAGCCTTTATTCGGCTGTAATATACAGTGAAAAAAATCACTGTTTTCAGACACTTATTTTTTTCACTGCAACTAGTTTCTTTACTAATATTTCCAAAAAAATTAAAGCTAAAAATCATTTAAGTGTGCCTACTATAATTATCATGGCAGAAAAAAAGTTTGCCTGCTCTTCAGCAGAAGTTATTTTGATTCCCACAATCCCTGCCATATTACATTTGGAGCATGCCAGGATTTACCTCCACTATTGTTTTTATTTTACCAAGTTTTTCTGGTTTACCGTCATTCAAACTGACATTCGAAACCCTCGCCAATTACCATTTATCAAAATACGAAGTTTCGTGAACATATGTCTTCCCCAAGTGGGACTTTCAGCGCATTCTAAATTTTAATTTGATGAATTAATCAAACTGTGAGTAAAATTTTGACTGACTTAAATATACTGCATAGCACATTTTTTATTAATTACAGTCAAAATAATTACCTTTATATGCATCTTATCCAAAAAAATAGAAAAAGATGCCATGTGTATAACAACTTACGGTAGGTTTCCGTTTCACAAATTCAATATCATTTTTACCAAAATGAAATTATTAATTCTATGTTAATTTGTGTTCTCTGACCGGTGGATTCAATTTAGATATCATATTAAACATGAAATGATCATGTTTTCGAAAGTAAACGTTACGTGGTAGTGTGTGGTAGTGTCAAGAGAACAAATTCTTCTATTTTCATACTTATCTGTTAATTTTCATTGGTCATGTGAAATCCTCAGACCAATGAAAATACTCCATACATAAATAAAGGAGAACAATCTGCAACAGTGTTCTGGATTGAAAATTTGACATAATATGGGAAAAAAGGTGTGTGATGATTTGATTAGATAGTTCTTACAATTTCAAATAATTCAAAAAATTATTCATTCATAATGAATTTAGTGTGTTTTACTCAAGATTGAGAGTTGTGCCAAAACAGTGCAATTAGATATCTGTAGGACAGCTTATGCTTAAATATTACTTGCTACATATAATCAGCAAAGGTATTAGTGTTGTTCCCTTTAAAAGTATTTATTTATCTAAGATTTGACACCAAGATTGTTAAGATTGATGAAAATTTGATCAAAATATGTGCTGAAAATTGAGATGCTAGTGATTTTTCTGTACAATATGATAGTACAGTAGAATACCTTTTAATTTTTCAGTCATGAACTTTTTCATATATAGAGGATACTGAATGAGTGTAAGTTCAATACTGAATTTATTGCACAAGTTGAATAAAACAAGATATGTTTGTAAAACATGTATGCCCCCTATCGGCAGCCAATTAGTCAGCTGATCAGGTTATTATGCATGACTTCTGACCCAGTGAACAAACAATTAAAAAGGGTTATCTAGTATCTACTGGTCATGACTAGTCACAAGGTAATAATTATTGTGACCCCATAGGTTGTGTGCATCAATTTAAGTTATTACAAATCTTACCAAATAATATATGCATAAATTTTATGAATCATGTAGGCCTCATTAATGACAGCCAAGTTGTTATATTACATAAGACCTTCAAACGTGTATACCAAAAGCATTTTTAGTTCAATATAAAAATATCAATCGAGGCAACTTGAGTTGTAGAGTTATTGGTCAGAAACCGTCATTAAGTACAGGGTCAATATGACATTGACCCCTTGACCCCAAAATCTTTAGGGGTCATCTGCTGGCCATGACCAATCATCATACCAAGTTTGAAGTTCCTAGGCCTAAGCGTTCTTTAGTTATTGATCGGACACTGTTTTTACCTACAAGGTCAATGTGACCTTGACCTTGGACCCCTTGACCCCAAAATCAATAGGGGTCATCTGCTGGTCATGACCAATCACCATACCAAGTTTGAAGTTCCTAGGCCTAAGGGTTCTTAAGTTATTGATCGAAAACCGTTTTTTACCTACAAGGTCAATGTGACCTTGACCTTTGACCCCTTAACCCCAAAATCAATAGGGGTCATCTGCTGGTCATGACCAATCACCATACCAAGTCTGAAGTTCCTAGGCCTAAGGGTTCTTTAGTTATTGACCGGAAACCGTTTTTACCTAAGAGGTCAATGTGACCTTGACCTTTGACCCCTTGACCCCAACATGAATAGGGGTCATCTACTGATCATGACCAATCACCATATCAAGTTTGAAGTCCCTAGGCCTAAGGGTTCTTAAGTTATTGATCAGAAACCGTTTTTACCAATGTGACCTTGACCTTTGACCCCTTAACCCCAAAATCAATAGGGGTCATCTGCTGGTCATGACCAATCACCATATCAAGTTTGAAGTCCTTAGGCCTAAAGGTTCTTTAGTTATTGATCAGAACAAGGTCAATGTGACCTTGACCTTTGACCCCTTAACCCCAAAATCAATAGGGGTCATCTGCTGGTCATGGCCATTATCACCATACCAAGTTTGAAGTTCCTAGGCCTATTGGTTCTTTAGTTATTGAGCGGAAACCGTTTTTACCTAAGAGGTCAATGTGACCTTGACCTTTGACCCCTTGACCCAAAAATCAATAGGGGTCATCTACTGATCATGACCAATCACCATACCAAGTTTGAAGTCCCTAGGCCTAAGGGTTCTTTAGTTATTGATCAGAAACCGTTTTTACCTACAAGGTCAATGTGACCTTGACCTTTTACCCCTTAACCCCCAAATCAATAGGGGTCATCTGCTGGTCATGACCAATCACCATACCAAGTTTGAAGTTCCTAGGCCTAAGGGTTCTTTAGTTATTGATCGGAAACCATTTTTGCTTACAAGGTCAATGTGACCTTGACCTTTGACCCCTTGACCCCAAAATCGATAGGGGTCATCTACTGGTCATGACCAATCACCATACCAAGTTTGAAGTTCCTAAGCCTAAGGGTTCTTTAGTTATCACTCGGAATCCATTTGGTCTACGGACCGACGGACCAACGGACCAACGGACCGACGGACCGACAAGTGCAAAGCAATATACCCCCTCTTCTTCAAAGTGGGGGCATAATTATATTATGCGAGCCTCTGGCAAGCATAATATTATTTCATTCAATAACTTCAATTAATTCAGTGAATAAAATTATATTGTGCGAGCCTCTGGCGAACATAATATTATTCTATTCAAAAACTTCAATTAATTTAGTAAAAACTTACAAGAATTTAACATTCTATTTATGACATACCCAAAATAAAGACTGTTTAAATTGAAAAAAAAGAGTAATTTTTCATTGAATTCTTCTAGTAAAATCGATATCTCTAACTCTAAAACAATGCAAATTTAGCTGTTTTTAAGCCACTAGTTTGGGGCGATTTATGCCCAATTTTAAAATTTATTACACCAGTAATAAGCTTATGATCTTAGCTTTGTCTCAGTATATATTTCATTACATTGTTTGACACTGAGTATAAAACGTATGCAAAATGGTCCGACTTGTGGTAGGTATAACCGTAGATATAAATACCTTCAGTGTCAAACAATTTGTTGAAATACAGTGAGACATGCAATTGGTTATATTCACTAGCAATTCTACTGGTAAGAATAGCCTGTCGTCTGCTAGTTTGTAAACTCTCAAACCGTCACCGTGTATTTTCAGTGTCAGCTCTGTGTATTCCGATAACAGAACAATTTCATTCAACATCTTGGATTAATAACAAACTTCAAGGATTCAGGATAAAAACAGAAGTGGTGCATGAAATACAAAATGACGGTGGTCTTTAAAACTTGTCACATTTTAAAAACATGAAAATAGAAAAATTAACGATTTTTTTAACCGACTTCCCCATTCATTGCCTTTGCTTAATTATATTTTATAATATTAAATCGAAATTATTCATGAGAGGGGCCTCCAATTTGATAAAATCATTAAATGGCCGAAATTTCTTTGGCCGAAACGTCTCGGAAACGAAACGTCTCGGAAAGAACTTCTCACCGATTTTTTTCGAGAAAACAAATAATTTTTAAAGGATGAATATCCGTCAAATTATCAACAAGGTACATACTTTTTCAATTTATTTGACACTGTTCTATATTTTCCAAGAACATCGGCGTCTCTCTCCATAATGATGAAATGACCTGCGACCGCGTTTGCAGAGGGAAAATCTTGATCATTCAGACGCAGGTCTATCTAAAATATATCCCGGCACCGTGCCATATATAACTATCTTCTACTTCTACTTCTAAGTTGTGCTCGTCTGTAAATCCGCTGTGCAGACATCTGTACGTGTTGCAATATAACGTTAAAAAACAAGCATTTGTTTTGGAAAGTTGATGAATCCTAATTCAAAATGTTTATACTGATTAGAGCAAAGTACTATAAAAATTTCACTATTCATCGAACTGAGAAAGATTTTTGTGTATACCTTTTACAGGTACCACTTTCAATTTTGATATTTATAAGTATATCATTTAACTATGGTAAAAATCCCAAGAAGAATTCTATTCACTATTTTTACTTATATTATATGCCATGCACTTTATTGCACAACAGATTAATCTTTTCCCTGATATATAAGCGTGTTTTGACGGCTTTTTGCCCCCCCCCCTTTTTTGAGGCCTCAAACAGAGAAAAAAAAGCCCTTTTTAGGCCCGAAACACTGCTTTTCGTTTGAGAAATGTTGTTAAAAATGTGACCACTTTTTCGGGGCGGCCCCCATCCAAACGATACATCTGGGGGTTGCCAGAAGGGAGATGTGCCCCCTAATGTTTGTGGGGGGGTGGAAGGGGAGCGGTATTCCCCCTCATCGCCAAGAAAATTTTGGACATGTGACAGGCATTTTTCATAGTTTTATAGCAGTTGAAGGCTTTTCAATGAAAACGGCCATTTTTCACAATATGCTCATGGGGTAAAAGGTTAAATGACATTACATTACTTAAACATATAGAGGCGTATGAATGAGTTGCAATAGATTTTATACATCTGGCATGTACAGATGACGTTGCTTTATTATTAAAGTAATTGTTATAAGATAATGATTGAGTTGTGTGACATGGTCGAAACAGTTGGTTTAACTACTGTTATGAACATCGGCGCAAAATAAACTCACCAAAAAGCTCAGTAATACAATACAATTAAACCAAGCTTACATAACGAAATAATTCATAGAACCGAGAAAAACGTACATATTGGTGAAACGAGAAAATCTAATTGAAAAGTGGATATAGCACCAAAGGTGGATTTTGGTGATAGGACTGTATATTCACTTTTATAATCTGAGATTTAAAAAATGGAGGAATTTTCTTGCTTGGATCATTTCTCATTAATTCCTGAAGATAAGTTTTCACTGTTTGACTAACACCCAGAATACATGTAGGCTTAGGGTGCTCAGTTATTCCATTATTTCCAAAGAAATGGCAATTTCTTATATGCTCTCCTATCTATCTACGCTGAATTGTTATCTGCCTGTAAATTGTCTCCTTAAATGGCCATTACCAACCAGAGCAGCATCAGTACTTAGGGTGTAATACTTAAGTACCAGTACTTGCCAAGTTATGCAGTACCATTACCAGTACTAGACTTTAGACTTTAATTAGACTTATTTATTAGACTTTTATTTATTAGACTTTTATTAATTAGACTTTTGCCCCTAGTTTTTATTTATTCTATTTATCCCCCCTCCCCGGGTCTCATGTCCCCTTCCCCTGTGCCTTTTGACTTTATGGACCTAATATTCAATCATTTATTTGTTTTCTGTTAGTTGCTTATCAGTTTCTAATTATTCATTCTTAGGTAGTGGTTTGCCTGCCTGTACTCTGCCTTATGCCCTTTCCTGTTTTTGTTTGTGGTCCTCTTGGGCTCCTTGCCACTGGCTCTTGTTACTGGGTCGGGTGGTGGCTGCGTTCTTTGAACGCCCGTTCTTTGAACGCCGCCTTTCCTTGATGATCTTGTTTATCATATTTTAGATTGAAGTACCAGGACTTTATTTTAGGAAATAAATATAAGTATCTGTACCAGTACTTTTATATATTCATCATAATTAGAAAAAATGCACACTATCAATCAAAAATAACATATTATGTATATTGACATATTTTAATGATTTTAACTACATATTTAAAAAAATGCAAACATTATTCAGCAAAAAAATAAAATTAATAATTATTATTTACTTTAAAGTTAACATTACATTTTTACAACTTTTAATGATTTAACATACTTTTTACAGACAACATTTACAACGTATCATATTTGTGTCCTGTCTTATTGGACATTTTTGTTTAAAAAAAAAAAATAATGGTTTCATTCTGATGTCAACTTGTAATATAATAATGATAATGATATTTTACAGTGGATTTGCTGTAATTGGACTAAATTATTTCAACATTTTAACAGATGCATTATTAAAATCCATGTCTTTCTTAGCATTTGTAATGTTTAACTGATTTTTTAAATCTTCATTTATTGGTTTAAAACACATGTGCTTTACTCCTAATTCTTTCTCCTTTGTAGTACTTTATATCCTTCAGACCATTACACGGTTATACCGTATAATAGGACGGCTAATAACCCTACTGTACCAATCGTCTAGTGACATTGAGCAAGAAAATAACATATCATTTTCTTTAATATTTCATTTAAGGTAATAATGCAGTATTTCTCATAAATGAAATGCATTGAGATTAGAAAAATGAAAGCATTTTCTCTCATCTGGTTCATAGATTGTACCCTTGCAATGGTCAAATGTGCTGCAATCAACACAATAAGAAATGTAAATAAGTTCGGATATAATATTGTCCGAAATTCTTGTTATTCAATTTAAGCAAAAGGTTGTTTTGTGGCATATACAATTATGATTTTTTTGGTATCAGGTTTTGTCAATTAATATCAATCTTTCAGATTATACCCTCCACCCTCATAAATTTCCAATTTTGAGACAGACTAGTTTAGGTCATCCTTAAAAAAATGTTTGTTTGCAGTAACACGACCGACTCACAAAATTTGCCCCTACTCAAATGTTTTTTCATGGTCTGGATAAAAAAATAATTTTTTTTGAATCAGAAAATTATGCCCTGTGCTTTGTTTTCGTTCTTTTAAAGGTTAATAGAAGAAATAAAATGTAGTTCTTATTAAATTAGAATTCAGTTATCAATTTATTAATTGTTACCAGATTATTAAAGCATGTATTGTCCAGCATTATGAAATTCCATGTTTATTTCGGAGTACAGTTCAATAAAAAAAAAAAAAAAAAAAAATCGACCTACCTACCCACCTTGAAAATTCTGGGTCGGGTTACTGCAAACAAACATTTTTTTAAGGATGGCCTTAAGCTATTTGTGTTCATCCCCACTTTCTGATGGGCCTCACACTGTACACTGGAAATGACTTTGACATTGATGCCCCCTTTTTTTTGGTTAAGAACTAAAGTTGATTCCCTGTCATTTTTAGATAAAACTGTACTTCCAACATATTCTGCAGTGATTTTCCTACTTATATAACAGACTCCGAAAAAAAGCCTCTTTTCTTTAAAATCATGCAGTTTTCCCAAAAATCTAAACTTAAACCAGCTTTTTTACTTCCCAAATCAGTCATTTTAGCGATAATTTTTCAAAAAATCAAGAGGCTTAGGCCTCTTTCCAATTAAGTGAATAAAATCACTGATTCATTTAAAACTTTAATTTCGCTCTTGTCCAGTCTTTTTGTACAGTACAGTAGTTTACTTAAGGGTATGCTGCCCTGTTAAAATTACAGAGGTCAAGTGACTTTTCATTCGAGAAAGCACTAAGCCCAAGTAGAAGTTGTTATAAATTTAGTATTTATGTAACAGACTTTAGTTCAATTTTACCTGATAAGAATAATTTATTATGAACTGCAAATTATTTATTACACAGATTTTATAAAAATGCTGTCTTCTTCAAAAA
>NW_026855359.1:0-13888 GCF_026571515.1 Ruditapes philippinarum
GAAACGGGTGAACGAATTTTTTGCCAGGCAAGTTGGTTTTTTGTTTATTTTGAAGTGTCATTAGTATGTCTATTCCTAATGCAATATATATGCCACACTCGGTTAAAGGTTTCAGCATCCTAGATTCTGTTTTGACGAAAGTTAATTGAAGAATATATAAACTGATCATGTTAGATTATTTTGAAATTTGACAATGTGACTGTTCTGGTGGTTTTTTTTCTCCTAATTTATTCGAATTTGTAAGTTTTAAAAACTGGATTTAACAATAAACAAAATATGTTTCTGTCAATGCTGTACAAATGGTTTAGTTCCCGCAATCCGAAGATAACGTTCAATACACAAAAATATCTTGTTTTCAAAGCTAAGCCATTTGGTTGCAGACTTATTAACTTCCAAAGGCAATTTTTGGTTGGGCAAAACTTATTGAAATCCATAGTAAAACTTTGCAAAAGGAGTGTAGAAGGTCATATTTATTAAAAGATCATGTATGTTTTGTAATTGTGGTTGTATACAACACTTGCGTGAAACTATATATTTATATAATTATACTAAAACAACAAGTTTCAAACATTGAAAAATATGTAAAATATGTACTGCAAATATTTGTACATATTAAATGTAATCATTAAATTATATTTTCAATGGCAATTATTGACATTTATGTTCTGTTACTTGTTTTTGTTATAAAATGTCATTTTATTCTTTCTTCTTTTACAACAATTATACACTTAATGTTTTAAATTACATGGTTCTCAATACTATAATCATCAGTAAAAGCCTGCAAACAAAAAATAGCATATAGCAAAAACATTTATTGATACTTCAATTCTAAAATATGTCATCATATGTAAAATGCAAATGAAAACTACATACAAAACAAACGTATGTGAGAGTAACTGTTGTATGTAAGTGAATTATTTTCATCATAAACATAAGGACATGTGCACACATACGATGTTACTCGACGAAATTTCCAAAGTTTATCAAAACCACAAGAAATGTTAATTTGTTTGTTTCGTATGTAAAGATCAAGCAGTTGCTTTAGACATAAAGTATGTAAAATGTACTTAAAATATTTTTAGAAACTTAAAATTTAAAAATGACATGATTGTTTATGATATTTTCGGATTTGATGTATATGATCATTTGTCAATTGGTATTTCAACCGCCTCCGTGGTCGAGGGGTTAGAGTCGATGACTTCTAATCCAGTTACCTCTCTGTGGGTTCGATGCTTTGGTAGTTTAGCGCGGAGGAAGGTAGTCTAGTACTGGGTGCTACTCTCTAGGAACGATGGTTAGGAAACTACCCGCCTATATGACTGAAATACTGTTGGAAAAGGGCGTAAAATGAAACAAACAAACAATCAAACAATTTGTATTCTAAAATTAGATCATAATATAACTGATAAACGATTGGTTATTTACATTGACTGATACGTGACAAAACTACTTAAAGTCATTGTTCGAGTTAGGAAATTTGGAAGATGTTTCGATTGGTCAATAATAAGCAACAATTTAAAGAAACATGCGAATAATGTCCTTGTGTTAATGTTAATATAGTTTTTATCTACTATATAATCAAATTTATTTTTAAATCTCAAAAACGAACAATAATGAAAGCTGTTTGTTGCTATTTTTTTTTTCTTTTCATGCCAAGATATAAAAAAGTCCTAAAGACTTTGTAAAAAGAAAGGAAGTATATCGAGAGAAAAAATGATGAAGATAAACAAAACTGAACTTCAATTTAGCATATTGTGGTTATATATCTATTTGAAAGACCCTGTGTTAGGATATAGCTGCACGCATGCACAATTTGTATATATATTTCTTATTAGATGAACAGGTATAATTGCCTTAATATTGGTAATTATTTTTAAAAAAATGATTATTATTCCTCGCTAAAAACATGCATACCACATTATTGACACAAAAGTTTGCAACCAAAAATGCTTGAAGTATAAGTCTGCAACCAAAATGTGCCTTGAACAAGATATTTTTGTGTATTGAACGTTATCTTCGGGATTTGCGAACTAAACCACTTGTACAGCATTGACAGAAACATATTTTGATATGGTTAAATCCAGTTTAAAACTTACAAATTCGAATAAATTAGGAGAAAAAACCGACCAGAACAGTCACATGTCAAATTTCAAAATATCTACATGATCAGTTTATATCTTCAATAACTTCGTCAAAACAGAATCTAGGATGCTGAAACCTTTAAACCGAGTGTGGCATATATATTGAATTATGGAATAGACATACTAATGCACTTCAAAATAACAAAGAAACCAACTTGCCTGGCAAAAATTCGTTCACCCGTTTCAAAAAATTACGCCGTGTTCGCCATTTTGTCAAGTTTGCAACCAATTCGCTCGCTTGAACCAAGTGTGCAACCACTTCACGTCCTGCCCCTTGTATACACTGTACATAATCCTATTTGGAAAACCATTGTCTGCCCGTGAGAGATAGTGATTATCCATAATACCGACCAATGATTGATTTAACTCTTTTCTTAAAACATAATTAGTATATAAAGTAAAGTTGATAAATATATCTCTGATAACAACACGACAGTTTGCGCTACATGCCGTACATAGTGGTACATATCCGGAACATATACGGTTAGATACGGCAAATATCAGAGTGACATGCGCAGTCGCTTTTTCGGAATTTACTGTTCACCGACTTTCGATTTTGAAAGAGGAACAAGAAATGAATTCATGGGTAAAATTTAATTATTGCAACGGTGCGGTTATATATATTTGTTTCTTTATGTGTAAGTAATAATGGTATAAATCTTTGTAACTTACGTTCAATTGTCATTGCTTGAAATTTGTTAGTAAGTTAATAACTTCATTTTATAAATTCTACTTTCGTTTTCAATTGATATGTTGATATTTTTATGCCCCCGCCCACAGGCGCTTGTCACATAATCAAATATTTTACATAATCGGTCTATATCTTTATATACATATATAGACCGATTATGTAAAATATTTGATTATGTGACTAGCGCCTGTGCCCCCGCCATGTAATGGCCGGGGCATATAGTCCTTCCGTCATTCCGTCATTCCGTCATCATCAGTTTCCGTTCATTAACTTAGTAACGGTTGCACACATTCAACTCAAACATATGGATATGTCATGAGAAAATACAGGTCAAGTTCGAATTTGGTCATGGTTCGATGATTTTTGGCAGAGTTATGCCCGTTTATGATAATAATATGAAATTTTCAGTTTCCGTTCATTATCTCCCCAACAGTACAACACATTCAACTCAAATTTGACATATGGATATGTCATGAGAAAATACAGGTCAAGTATGAATTTGGTCATGGTTCAATGATTTTTGGCAGAGTTATGCCCCTTTCACTTTGAAAATAATATGAAATTTTCCGTTTCCGTTCATTATCTCCCCAACGGTACAACACATTCAACTCAAACTTGACATATTGATACGTCAAAGGAATGCACAGGTCAAGTTCAAATTTAGTCATGGTTCAATGATTTTTGGCAGAGTTATGCCCCTTTCACTTTGAAAATAATATGAAATTTTCAGTTTCTGTTCATTATCTCCCCAACGTAGTCAAAATATATTGACGTGCCAAAGCTTGATTCTGAGATATTTACGTTCTGGGGCAGAATCTCGCTTTAAGAGGCGAGATATTGCCCAGACACGAAAATAGCACAATATCTCGTCGCGCAGTACAATTAGTTGGACTACTCCCCAACGGTACAACACATTCAACTCAAATTTGACATATGGATATGTTTTTGAAATGCCCAGGCCAAGTTCGAATTAGGTCATGCTTCAATGATTTTTGGCAAAGTAATGCCCCTTTCACTTTGAAAATAATATGAAATTTACAGTTTCTGTTCATTATCTACCCAACAGTGTTACATATTCAACTCAAATTTGACATATGGATATGTCAAAGGAATGGACAGGTCAAGTTGGAATTTGGTCATGGTTCGATGATTTTTATGCTCCCCGCAAAATTTCGGGGGAGCATATAGTCGGCGCCTTGTCCGTCTGTCCGTCCGTTTTCTTGTCCGGAGCATAACTTGAAAACCTTCGGAGATAATTTGTTTAAACTTCATACAGTGGTAGAGGGCATTGAGGGGGAGTGCAGTGTCAAAGAACTATAACTCTATTTTGCCCGGTTTTTGAATTATCTCCCCTTATAGAAAACTCTTGTCCGGGGCATAACTCTAAAACTATAAGACATATCAACATGAAACTTTGTAGGTGAATAGATATCAATGGGTAGATGTGCAGTGCATAAGACCAATAACTCTTTTTGTCCTAATTTTTAAGTTATTGCCCTTTGTTAATTTCAACACTTTGAACTTTGTCAGGAACATAACTCTAAAAGTATAAGAGATATCAAGATGAAACATTGTAGGTAGATAGATCTCATTGAGTAGAAGTGCAGTGCAAAAGAACCATAACTCTGTTAAGCCTCATTTTTGAATTATCTCCCCTTATAGAAAAATCTTGTCCGGGGCATAACTCTAAAGCTATAAGAGATATCAACATGAAACTTTGTAGGTGAATAGATCTCAATGGGTAGATGTGCAGTGCATAAGAACAATAACTCTTTTTGTCCTAATTTTGGAGTTATTGCCCTTTGTAAATTTTAACACTGAACTTTGTCCGGAACATAACTCTAAAATTATAAGAGATATCAAGATGAAACATTGTAGCTAGATAGATCTCATTGAGTAGAAGTGCAGTGCAAAAAAAACCATAACTCTGTTAAGCCTCATTTTTGAATTATCTCCCCTTTTAGAAAAATCTTGTACTGGACATAGCTGTAAAACTATAAGAGATATCAACATGAAACTTTGTAGGTAGATGTATCTCAATGGGTAGATGTGCAGTGCACGAGAATCATAACTCTGCCTTGCCTAATTCTGGAGTTATTGCCATTTGTTTATTTTTAGCTCACCTGTCACTTTGTGACAGGGTGAGCTTTTGTGATCGCTTTTCGTCCGGCGTCCGTCCGTCCGGCGTCCGTCCGTAAACTTTTGCTTTAAATGACATCTCCTCATAAACCGCTGAGCCAATTTCATCCAAACTTCACAGGAATGTTCCTTTGGTGGTCACCTTTAAAAATTGTTCAAAGAATTTAATTCCATGCAGAACTCTGGTTGCCATGGCAACGGAAAGAAAAATCTTTAAATATCTTCTTTTAAACAACCCTAAGAGCTAGAGCTTAGATATTTGGCATGAAACATCTTCTGATGAGTGTCTACCAAGTTTGTTCAAATAAAAGCCCTGGGGTCAAAATTGGCCCCGCCCCAGGGGGTCATAGATTTTCCCTATATACATATAGTAAAAACTTAAAAAATCTTCTTTTAAAGAACTGTAACAGCTAGAGCTTAGATATTTGGCATGAAACATCTTCTAGTGAATGTCTACCAAGTTTGTTCAAATAAAAGCCCTGGGGTCAAAATTGGCCCTGCCCCAGGGGGTCATAGATTTTCCCTATATGCATATAGTAAAAACTTAAAAAATCTTCTTTTACAGAACCCAAAAAGCTAGAGCTAAGATATTTAGCATGAAACATCTTCTAGTGAGTGTCTACCAAGTTTGTTCAAATAAAAGCCCTGGGGTCAAAATTGGCCCCGCCCCGGGGGGTCATTGATTTTCCCTATATGCATATAGTAAAAACTTAAAAAATCTTCTTTTAAAGAACCGTAAGAGCTAGAGCTTAGATATTAAGCATGAAACATCTTCTAATGAATGTCTACCAAGTTTGTTCAAATAAAAGCCCTGGGGTCAAAATTGGCCCCGCCCCAGGGGGTCATTGATTTTCCCTATATGCATATAGTAAAAACTTAAAAAATCTACTTTTTAAAGAACCCAAAGAGCTAGAGCTAAGATATTTAGCATGAAACATGTTCTAATGGGTGTCTACCAAGTACGTTCAAATAAAAGCCCTGGGGTCAAAACTGGCCCGCCCCGGGGGTCATTGATTTTCCTTATATATGAATTTGTCCGGACCATAACTCGGAAACCATAAGAGATATCAACAAGAAACTTTGTAAGTTGATAGATAACAGTGATTAGAAGTGCAGTGGAAAGAACAATAACTCTGCCTTGCCTCAATGGGTAGATGTGCAGTGCACGAGAATCATAACTCTGCCTTGCCTAATTCTGGAGTTATTGCCATTTGTTTATTTTTATTTTTTGAATTTGTCCGGACCATAACTCAGAAACCATAAGAGATATCAACAAGAAACTTTGTAAGTTGATAGATAACAGTGATTAGAAGTGCAGTGGAAAGAACAATAACTCTGCCTTGCCTAATTTTGGAATTATTGCACTTTGAACTTTTTCCAGGGACTACAAGAGGTGTACTTTCCTGTGTCCAAAACCTATTCGGGGAGCATCACCCGGCTCAAACCGGGCTCTTGTTTGGCAGAGTTATGTCCCTTTCACTTTGAAAATAGTATAGATACATCTTAGGAATAAGCAGTTTAAGTTTGAATTTGGTCGTGGTTCAATGATTTTGGACAAACTTATCTTTCTTGAATGTTAGAAAAATTTTGAACTTTCAGTTTCAGCACTTATACTTTAGTGGAAATGTATGTAGCCATTTTTTTTTAGCTACAAATATGAAATATGCTATTTTCAAAAGGTTAAGACTGAATTATTTCAGTTCCTTGAACATTGTATGAAAATGGTTTGTGTTAACATTGAAACGTTTTAAGGGCTTTGAACTTAAAACAAAAAAAAATAATTTGTGCAAACAAATTTGGAACTAAATATTATAACATCTGAAATTTTGGCTGCATGCGGGGGCATCCGTGGCATGATGACACATTTCTAGTTGTTTATAAAAGCCATATGTATTTAGTGTATTGATTAAAATAAACTCTTCATTACCCGTTAGAAAAGACAATGTCTAAATCTAGAGACAGCACAGAGACAGGTTTTTATAGAGATTAGTCCAACTAATTGTATCGATACCACAGGTGGCAGTATCAGTGTTTGGACACCCCACCCCTATCTGCCCCTGGACCCCTACTACAACAACTGAAAAAAATAAATAACTCAACACTCTAAGGCTTACTATACCAAATACAAAACCACCGCTGAAATTGTATAAAATAAATATTTTTCCACTATCAAAATTATAGTTATAGAAAGGTGAAAAGCCTACTATATGTTCATTTGCCAAACAATGTGGAACACGGGAAATCGTCGTTTCGGCGATTGAGGCGCATTCCGACAGGATTTCGCTGCATCATTCCTTATCATCAATAAAAAGAACTAGAATTCCACAGCTTATCTAATTAAAGTCCAACGAATATCACTATCATTCCGATTTTTTCTTTTTAGCTTGACTTCTTTTTTTTTTGAAAAAAAAAGTAGAGGTATTGCTTTAGTCGCGGCGGCGTTCCCGTTCCCTTCCGCAAACTTGTACCTGGATCATAACTTTTTTATTTCTTGGTGTATTGTCTTCATACTTGGCCACAACAACCCTTGGGACAAGACCTTGCAGTAGACCACACTAACCTTGACCTTCATCCATAAATGACCTTGACCTTCAAGGTTAAAAGTCCAAATTTTGCTTGTTCATGCTGTTATTGGCTGTAACTTTGTTATTTTTGAATGGATTGTCTTCAAACTTGAACATAATAATCTTCAAGGATATCCCTTAAAAATAACCTGACAGACCTTGACCTTCACTCTTAAATGACCTTGACTTTGAAGGTCAAATTATTGAAATTTTCATTTTTTTGGCTATTATTGGCTGTAACTTTGTTATTTTTGAATGGATTGTCTTCAAACTTGAACATAATGATCTTCAAGGATAACCCTTAAAAATATCCCGACAGACCTTGACCTTCACACATTAATGACCTTGACTTTGTTTTGGCTGTAACTGGCTGTTACTTTGCTATTATTGAAGGGATCAACTCCATATTATAACAGAACATACTTAAAGACAAGACCTTGTTGTTTATCGTGACTTCACCACGTGACTCCACCACGTGACTTCACCAAGTGACTCCACCACGTGATTTCACCATGTGACTCCACCACGTGACTCCACCACATGGCTCCACCATGTGACTCCACCACGTGACTCCACCATGTGACTCCACCACGTGACTCCACCACATGACTCCACCATGTGACTCCACCACGTGAGACCACGACGTGACTCCACCACGTGACTCCACCACGTGAGTCCACCACGTGAGTCCACCACATGACTCCACCATATGACTTTCACGTGACTCCACCACATAACTTCACCACGTGACTCCACCACATGACCCCACCACGTGACTCCACCATGTGACACCACCGTCTCCACCATGTTACACCACCATGTGACACCAACATGTGACACCATCATGTGACTCCACCACATGACTCCACCACGTGACTCCACCTTGTGACACCACCACGTGACACCACCTTGTGACTACCATGTGACACCACCACATGACTCCACCACGTGACTTCACCACGTGACTCCACCACGTTACTCCACCATGTGACTCCACCACGTGACCTCACCATGTGACTCTACCACGTGACTCCACCACGTGACACCACCTTGGACACCACCACGTGACTTCACCACGTGACACCACCACATGACTTCGAATTGCGTGTCTCTATTAATTTTATATACATATAAATTAGTAAATTTATATATATAAAATATATAGACAAAACTAATGTGACAAGACAGAATGATTAATTTTATAAAAAGGAAACGTTAATATTTTGTTCAAACATTTCTTTTTTTGCTTTTAGAGAAAGTTAAAAGACAAGCGTTGCCCCCGCCCGGCGGTGGCTTTTGTTAAATAACAGTTACATTTAGTTTGTATAGTTTGTTTCATTCATCACTTATTGCTAATAAGATATATAATTATTAATATCGGATTACATTGTTATGGAACGGTGCATAATTATATAAGTTCAGGTTTTATAAATGCAGAATGATATAATCACAGAAGTTTTGGGCGATGGACTCAGTGCTTGGTTGTATTGAGGTGAATTGAAGGAAAATAAAATGATACAAATTCTTATTTTCATCCTAACAAGCTAACAGAAAGACAATTGATAAGTTCTTGTATGTGTTTAAATTTAGAATCAATAAACATTTCTCTTTTAATGCTGTATGAACATTCCTCTTCAAATGCTGTATAATTTTTAAACATTCCTATTCTAAGGCCGTATAAGCATTGCTTTTCTTATGCTGTATAAACATTCCTCTTCTTATACTGCATAGATTTTCTGCTAATGCTGTATAAACATTACACTTCTCATGCCATATAAACATTCATTTTCTAATTCTTTATAAACATTTTCTAATGACGTATAGACTTTCGTCTTCTAAGGCCGTATGAACATTCCTCTCATAAGGCCGTAGAAACATTTCTCTTCTATGGCCGTATAAACATTTATCTTTTACTGCTCTTCTCATGTCAAGTACATGCTTATTTAATATGTAATACATTGCCATGTATTTATCGATTAAGAAAAATTATTGGTATCATGATATAATGACTATTTACCACCGATTTTGAGTTTTGATGCGTATGAATTGACCACGAAGGCCGTAGGTCTGAGTGGTTAATTTCTTCGCATCAAAACAACAAAGGGAGCAGACTCAAGAGTGATTAATATAAGTTACAAGATACTTATTATTTACCTGTTCCAATTTTGCGACTCCGTAAGAATTGTTTTGCACGGCCGTGCATATATATTGACGTGACATCATTTGGGTTATACATAAATAGTAGTGTAAAGACGCACAAAATGTAAGCATAACACTAAAGGCGCATCAATGAAAAATGATTCTTTCGCTCTATAAACAGTTTTTATTTTGGGTATGTGATATTAAATAGAATATTATTTGTGTAGGTTCATAACTGAAAGTTTTTAAACTGTTGAATAAAATACTTTTTTGAATGCCAGAGGCTCACACATTCAATAAATTCAGTATTGAACCAACACTTATTTAATATTCTTTATCTCTAAGATAAACCTAACTAATCAATTTTGAAATTCAAGGAAAGTATTTTTTTAGCAAGAGTAAATTGTTTTCAAAGCTAAATGTCATAGTTAAACATGTAGATCCATATTGGATCAGTATTATGTAGTTCACTTTTATGTGATTTACTGTTTTACATTCACTTTTGTAATTTTAGTGACAAATTTATTGCCGAATATATCAATATTAATTCATATGTTTTTATATACCAATAAAGTGACTATATATGCAACAAGCTAAAATGGCTTTGTTCATTGTCTATTGTGATATTTGTGAAAGAATAGAGCTTCTTCATCTTCTTCTTCTTCTAAATTAAAAAGAAGACGGAAACATATCAAGGTCGCTTATAAATAACCTTGACCTTGAAGTTCAAGTTATTGAATATTTGTTTTGCTGTAACTGGCTCTAACTTTGTTATTAATGAATGGATTAACATCATATTAAGACAAAACATTCTTTAGGATAAGACCTTCATGTATTTCAAACTTAAATTGACCTTGGCTGATTGATAACCATGACCTCAAAGGTTAAATAATTGAATATTCACTGTTTTTTTGCTTATATTGACTGTAAAATTTCGTACTTATCAATGAATTATCTTCATACATGGACAAAAGAACCTTTTGGATAAGACCTTCAATATGGCTGAACAGACCATGAGTGTTATTTTCTTTTTATTATTTCCTTAATTGTTTGATGTTTGCTATAACTTTCTAAAAATGGACCTGGAATTTGAAAGTTGCTATATGACTACAAACTAACTGTTTTAAAAGAATGGCCAACGTAACAGCTTATTCTGATCCAGACTCCTCACTTTGTAATGTTATATTTTGATTTATTTTCTTCTTACAGATGAGATGATTTTAGTCTGAGTGTTGCACAAGATGCTGTAAAGAAGCAAAATGGCAGAGGGTGGACAAAGGTCAATAGGTTAGTAATTTTTTTTTTCAAATCTAAAAAACTTAGGGTCATAACATTGAGTTGAAATATAACATGATACCACAATTTTCATAGCCTTTTTAAAAAGAGCCAGTTTAAAAATTGAAAATGCTCTGAAATTTCAAAAAAGAATGATAATAAGTCAAAAATAATTGTAAAATAATCATTTTTATAGCTTAAACCTTAAGCTCAATTAACAATAGATTAGGAAGAGCTACTGTACTCACACCAGCATCAGTTTTGGTGTCTCAGTCACACTTTTGTTAAGTTTTTGCATGCAAGTTGGTATCTCTTAAGGACTGAGGAAAGTTGAGTGGGCTGTGTGATTGACAGCTGTTGTTATTTATGCAAAAGTGTATGACATATGAATCTTAGATTTCTTTAATTGGGAAGTTTTTATGTTGTGTATATTGAAAACTGAGAACACGCACAAAATTTCTTGTTAATTAACTGTAAAGGCTTGACAGAAAACTGCTGTTGAAGCTTTTAGTAGATACATTTTGACATACAATCTGTTTTCCTAAACTTCCCTAGGTTCAAAACCTTTTTGTAACATAGAACTTTTCCATGCTCAGATGCATGTTAGTATAGTATCAGTTGAGAAGATGTGACCCTCTACCAAGTTTTAAACTTAGTATTGTCTTGCTCCTGCTTGAGAAAATACAATATTGGGCCTTCACTGATGCTATCTTGTTGTAATAAAAACATTAAATTATCTTAGAAATGTTGATAATTATTATTTCAAGAAAAAAAAAAGAAGATGGAGGACATTTAACTCAAATTTCATACATTTTATACATTTCTTTATTGAATCTTTTGTAAGATTTAATATTCCATGTTGTTTTTTTTTTCTAGGAGGAGAAGATAATGATATTCCTTATGCTGATGCTGATGAAGGAATTGTGAGTATATGTATATTAAGATAATTTCGTTTAATATTTTAAAGTTATTGAACAAAAGTTTTTTGTGTGATTCTTTTACATGTGTTTTAAATGTTTCATTGTTGGATTTAGAGCAAATGTAACATTGTATTTCTAGTTGTGTATCTTTTTTTGTGTCAATTTGATATTTTTTATTTGTTTGGGTTGTCAGACCAAACAAATAATGGTAGCGAAATTTCAGACTCTAATGCTGTTAATTGCAAATGCCGAAAGTAGTCTGTTTTTTTGAAGCGGTTACTTCCCTTTTTATGTACACTAACGCCGAAAAATTCAGGGGAGATCACTGCTTGAAAGATGGTCAAATGACAGAATGATGCATTAATTTTCAAGCAAAATAATTCTCGAATGGGCGAAGATTTCTAATATTGTTTTATTCTTTATAGATATGTACATGCTTATAGTAAGCTCCATGATTATTTACATCGGTCTTAAACAACAGTTAGCGTCGTTACAAACCCTAATTTAGAATAATATGGTTTTCTTTAGGCCGTAAACATATAAATTCACAGTGGCCGAGGGGTTTGCGCGCTCCCTTAGGAAGCGAGAGCTCTGGAGTTCAAGTCCCAGATAAGGCAACTCATTTTTTTTATGCCCCCCTTCAAAGAAGAGGGGGTATATTGTTTTGCTAATGTCGGTCTGTCTGTCTGTCGGTCCGTCTGTCGGTCTGTCGGTCTGTCCGTCGGTAGACCACATGGTTTCCGCTGATTATCTTGAAAAGTATTTATCACAAAGACTTCATATTTTACATAGTGATTGGTCATAACTAGTAGATGACCCCTATTGATTTTGGGGTCACTAGGTCAAAGGTCAAGGTCACAGGGACCTTAAATGTCAAAATGGTTTCCGCTGTTTATCTTAAAAAGTATGTATCACAAAGTCTTCATATTTCACACAGTGATTGGTCATAACTAGTAGATGACCCCTATTGATTTTGGGGTCACTAAGTCAAAGGTCAAGGTCACAGGGACCTTAAATGTCAAAATTGTTTCCGCTGATTATCTTAAAAAGTATGTATCACAAAGTCTTCATATTTCACACAGTGATTGGTCATAACTAGTAGATGACCCCTATTGATTTTGGGGTCACTAGGTCAAGGTCACAGGGACCTTAAATGTCAAAATGGTTTCTGCTGATTATCTTAAAAAGTATGTATCACAAAGTCTTCATATTTCACTCAGTGATTGGTCATCACTAGTAGATGACCCCTATTGATTTTGGGGTCACTAGGTCAAAAGGTCAAGGTCACAGTGGCCTTAAATGTCAAAATGGTTTCGCTGATTATCTGAAAAGTATGTATCACAAAAGTCTTCATATTTCACACAGTGATTGGTCATAACTAGTAGATGATCCCTATTGATTTTGGGGTCACTAGGTCAGAAAGGTCAAGGTCACAGGGGCTTTAAATGTCAAAATGGTTTCGCTGATTATCTTGAAAAAATATTCATCACAAAGTCTTCATATTTCACACAGTGATTGGTCATAACTAGTAGATGACCCCTATTGATTTTGGGTCACTAGGTCAAAGGTCAAGGTCAAAGGGACCTTAAAAATGTGAAAATAATTTCTGCTGATTATCTTAAAAACAATTCATCACAAAGTCTTCATATTTCACATAGTGATTAGTCCATAAACTAGTAGATGACTCCTATTGATTTTTTGGGGTCACTAGGTCAAATGTCAAGGTCACAGGGGCCTTAAATGTCAAAAATGGTTTCGCTTGATTATCTTGAAAAGTATATATCACAAAGTTTTCATATTTCACATAGTGATTGGTCATCACTAGTAGATGACCCCTATTGATTTTGGGGTCACTAGGTCAAAGGTCAAGGTCACAGGGACTTTAAAATGTGAAAAATGGTTTCCGCTTTGATTATCTTGAAAAATATTCATCCCAACAAAGGTTCTTGATATTTCACATAGTGGATTGGTCATCACTTAGAAGATGACCCCTATTTGATTTTGGGGTCACTAGGTCAA
>NW_026855360.1:0-34935 GCF_026571515.1 Ruditapes philippinarum
ATTTCTATGAAATTTCATTAAAATCCCTCCATGCATGTAGGAGATATGCTCCGGGCAAAATCTGGATATTTCATCATCTTTAGTGACCTTGACCTTGTATATATTGACCTAAATTATATGTATCACAGCCATAGTCTTGATAATGACCATTTGTGTTACAATCCCTCAATAAATGATGACTAAATGGTCCATATACACATCTTCATATTTTTATCTGAAACTTTGACCTCTATGTGTGACCTTGACCTTGGCCGCAAGGACCTGAATCTTGCGCGCGACACTCTGCCTCACAATGGTGAACATTTGTGCCAAGTAATATTGAAATCCCTCTATACATTTTGCTCCGGACAAGCATTTTTCAATGAGCTCTAAGTGTGACCTTGACCTTTGACCTAGAGACCTGGTTCATGTGCGTGACACTGCTCCTCATAGTGGTGAACATTTCTATGAAGTTTCATGAAAATCCCTCCATACATGTAGGAGATATGCTCCGGACAAAAATTGGACGCCACCGCCCCCGCCCGCCAGGGGCGTTCCCATAATACGTCCCGTTTTTCAAACGGGCGTATAACAAAGAAAAGTGTTAAAAAGACCTGAAGTGGTTCCTAAGGCTTAACCAAAATGTGTTTATTTAATAATATTTGTTTGTTTGACATGTTAAGAATGTCTATCAGAAGTAGTTACTGTAAAACTACATGAAGTAAAATATGTATACAAAATAATTAAATAATTGCATAACGTAATATAAAAATATGACTCATATTTGGGGTTCTTAAAAATACAATATTATCGGCCAAAGTTGTTTGTATTGTTTGATAGGTTACATGTTGGATTATCTTCATTGTCTCAACTTATCTTGTATTATAACACTGTCAGGTTAAAAGCAGACCTTGCTCACATGGTGTTTCCATGCTGTTACTGTTGGAGCAGTAGAAAATGGATTATAAGCAAGTTCCAGCCATGTTGTCAAGCCTGCCACAGCAGTGTAACAAGCCCTTGGGTGAACGTATCAAACCAGAGCCTGTGTCCACCATGATCATGGCCAAGCCAAGTAATACCAATAGAAAAGATAGTCACAGATCTCTTATCTTGTTGAGCAACTCAGTTCCAGCACTGTATTTTCACCATCACAGTATAGAGATGTTCCAACCAGTGCTGCTCTTGGATACCATGTAAGTGCTGGTTATGCTGAAACTAGTGTATTTCAATAACTTCATCCTCAGGTCATTCAGATCACCATATTACATTTGTATTTTACTATTGAATACAACATTTTGACAGCATAATATTTAATGGTATTTGAAGTGTGACTGCAAATTAGAATATAATTTCACATGAAAAATAATTAATAACAACAACAACAGTTCAGCTACATTTAATTTTCATCATGAACATAACAAGTGTTTTTTTTTTCATATTTACTTGTAATATTGATTTCCCATAGGTCAATTCATGTGTACCATGTGACTAAAAAGTTTGTTTTACATAGGTAACAGTAAAAATCTGGAAAAAATTAGC
The DNA here is from genome assembly GCF_026571515.1 of Ruditapes philippinarum. Classification (NCBI taxonomy): domain Eukaryota; kingdom Metazoa; phylum Mollusca; class Bivalvia; order Venerida; family Veneridae; genus Ruditapes; species Ruditapes philippinarum. The sequence goes on from NW_026855360.1 coordinate 1,519, forward strand.
CTAGGGTAACAGTGATTTTTGCTAGGGGTGATATTGATACTGTTACTCACAAACCTATGTATTATTTTTATAATGTCAATAGTAGATGTTACTAATACAGCAACAGTACAGCACAAAAACTGAAAAAGCCACTTTTACTAGACCTGTGATAGATGCAGATAAAGCTATTGATGGTATTTTCTGCAGATCAATGATCAATACATGTTTGAAAAATTGATAATTTTGACTAATTAATTAGAAGTAATTATAAATACCGTAAAATTCCTAATAAACCCCCCTCCCCTAATAAAGCTCCCCCGCCCCCGGCTTTCTGATAAGGAAAACAATCTACTCATCAGTTCTGAACTCATAATTAAAGCCATAATTTTATTCAAATCATTCAGAATCCATTTTATTTTATAGTAAACACAACTATGTATAATATGAACTTTAAAACCTTAACACTTTTTAATGTTATTACTAACACTTGCTAACACTAAATGTATTTACAGCGATTTTTGGATTTAGGAAAAACTGTGTTGTAATAAAAGCCCCCCTTTTGGAAAATGTTTAGCCTTCGGGGGCATTTAATAGGAATTTTACGGTATATTGGTGTATCGAGGTTTGTCATTCATCATTAATTTGATTTACATGGAATCAATGACAGCTCTTATAATAACCCATAGTCACAATTTTCATGTAAATGAATCAGGAAGTATACAGTATTATTAGCAATGGTCTACATTAATACATCTAGATGATATTTATCAGATTCCAGTGAATATGCTTTTTATCACAATAAGAAGTGAGAGAAATGAATATTTTCTCCAGTGCCTAGTGAAAATGCCAATATTTTCTCTGGTCTGTGTGAGATATATAGAGGATATTCAAGTTTTTCAATTAATATAGGATATATTTTCATTCAGTGGTATGAAAACAAGTATTTCATGAGTGGCAGAAGCCCGAAAATAAAAATTGTATTAATAGAAAAAAAAACTTGAATTTTCTGTTTATTATATACATTTTCTGTTTTTTAACTTTATGATTTGTTGTTTTCATTAAACTGCCAGAAATTTGGTCAGACTGCCAAAAGTAATTCACTGCAGTGAACCTTGAACTATTTTAGTGAAGCAATTAATATTAGATCATGGAGTATACCATAAAGAATAAAACAGTCAACTATTAACTGTTATGGCATTTTTCAAAATAACAGAATCAATAAATGCACAGTCCTAACAAAATGTTCAGCAACAATTACATCTGTGAATGATATCATGAAAACTGTGAGTCTGTGAATGATACAGATTTGATTTCAGTAAGCTGAAATTCTTTTTTGAAATAACTCCATCTTCAGGCAATACTTTCCCTGTTTTTAAATGACTTTCTATAACATTATAAAACCACTTTGGCATGTTTTCTGTTCCGGTTAACAACATACAAGAAAATATAATAGATCCACGAGGGTCTATGCCAACAAGACACTTTAATGTTTTACAAGATTTATAGTCAGAGTAGCATTGACTTTGGTGAGTTGAAGTTCCATAAATAACAAGCAATTATCATAGTATTGCAAGCAATCCATAAGTCCCCTACCGGTAAGAGCCCAAGCAACATTCTGAAGGGCCATTGGCCATTCACTTATGTTTCTATTTTAAGTAAATTTGTTGAAAAAGTTCTTTAAAAGTGATCACAGGGAACAGACAGACAGACGGACTGAAGGACAGTCTAAAGTTATTTTTTTAAACATCCCTGTTATCAAAATATAACATTTTAAAAGCAAAATTTTTAAAAAAAGGAGATAACGATGTCATACATGATGTGAGTGTAACAAAGAACAATTAGTAATGAAGGTATGAATATTGAATATTTATTTTGAAATTGAAGTAAATGAAAGTTAAAAGAACAAATAGGAAAAATTAAAAGTTTAAGGAGGAGATAATTCTGGAAATATGGATGCTAGATTTATAAACCTTGTCATATTATAATGATGTGGGAGTTTGAAGAAAATTCTATCATGATTGAAGAAGTTGGAGTAAAAATTACCAATTTCTCAAAAAAAAGTCTAAGTTCAAAAGGGGCATAATTCTGGAAATAGTCTTGCTAGAGTATTGAACACTCACAAATGTTGAGTGATATAAGAAATTTATATGAAGTTTGAAGTAGATACGTTCAGAAAAAAAGAAGTTATTAAAAAAAAACAATGTTTTTTTTTCATGAAAATTTTAAGTTCAAGGGAGGTAATTCTGATAAATTTTGTGCTAGAGTTGTAAACTTTGTCACATATGATGTGGTTGATGACTAGCAACTTATTTTTAAAGTTGAAGAAAATACCTTAAGAAATAAAGAAGTTATAGTGAAAAAAATTAAAAACTAGAATCAGAAATCTTGAAATTCAGTCTATTTGTTGCCATAGCAACCAGAATTTTCAACACAGGAAGATAAGAAAAGGATGTGCATAATTTCCATACTGCCATCTACCCATATGTCAAGTTTCATAAAAATATTTTCAATACTTTTTGCGTTATCACTGGATCCAGGTTATGTGTAAAATCTGCCATATTTTCAGTCTATTTGTTGCCATAGCAACCAGAATTTTCAGCATAGGAAAAAAGAGAAAAAGACGTGCATAATCTCCATACTGCCATCTATCCATATATCAAGTTTCATAAAAAAAATTTCAGTACTTTTTGCGTTATCGCGGGATCCAGGTTATGTGTAAAATTTGCCATATTTTCAGTCTATTTTTGCCATAGCAACCAGAATTTTCAACATAGGAAGAAAAGAAAAAGACGTGCATAATCTCCATACTGCCATCTATCCATATACCAAGTTTCATTAAAATATTTTCAGTACTTTTTGTGTTATCGCGGGATCCAGTTTTGTGGACGGACGGACTGACGGACGGACAGACGGACGGAGGGTAAACCTAAAGTCCCCTCCGGTAAACCGGTAGGGGACTAATAACTGAAGTATTAGGAGATTCCTTTCTCAATTTCCTTGACATGTGTCCAATAATGGTGTGAGGCCAAATTGACACAGTTGAAAATCTGAAATACATGTACTGAATCCAGTCAGAAAACAATGTGCTACAGTCCTGGGATGATATTTTAAATAGTTTGCCTAAATGAACAAAGTCCAAATTTTGACACAGTTTAACTAGGATAAGAAGTAACTGATCTTCAAGAGAAAGAATCATTGAACATTTTAAGTTTTTTCTTGGTTGAAAATGGACAAGTTTTGTAGTCAGGCACAAGAAAGATTAGAATACTGTCCTAAGGAATTATTAAATAAATCCTGTATATTAAACACATTTATCCTTGTATTTGGTCACTTTTGATGCATGGAAGCTTAATATGAGATCTGCTGAACATTCCAGTTGTTGTGAAGATCTTGTTGATGTTTCTCTCATCAATTGTTCATTCTGTAAGATAAGCTTCACAACTTGTTGCTACTATGTCACATTTTCAGAAGCTACTGCTAACAGGTCCAGTGATTTATATCCTGTAGCAATAGATTAAATAATGTAATATAATGAAAATAAATCCTGTTATTATTTATATTATTAAGTTAACAACTTGGTTTTTTTTCTATTTATTATATACTTTTCTCTTTTTTGACCTTACAATTCAAAGTGCTTCCCATTTAATATAATATACATTTAATATATGCATTGTCTGACTTAAAAGAAAGTATTTCAAGTAAGACACCAGTGAAAATATAATTCACTACAGTAAAAATGTATATTAATACCTAACGGAACGTTGGTGGTTCTACTCAGGTGCCCGTTCGTGTCTGAAATAATACTTGAAAGGGCACCTTGCATCACAGGCTGCATGAGGTCTTCCTTCACCATTAAAGCTGAAACGTTGACATTTGACCTATACTGTGTCGGTGTGGCATGAAACCCTGGCAATCAAACAAACAAAAATATTTTTATTTTTTACAGTGAAAATATAGGAAAATGAAAATATGCTTTTAATTTCATAAAAATTTCTCATTATTTAATTTAATACAGGATATTCAAATTTTGTGGTATGAAAATTATCTTAGTCATACAACTCAATGAAAACTAGAACTATCACTAAATGTGATTAATACCCCCACAAGACTGCTTCGGAAATGAGGATGTTACTAGTAACAGAATACCTTGTAAAAGAATTGAAATATAGAGTTATGGTTGTGGGCAATTAAAGATAGTTGTGGTTCTTGTATATTGCATTTCCTTTCAATGTGGTTGACCATTGAAGAAGTTTTATTGAATTACTCTGTAATAAGTCCAGAAATACAAAGAAAAGGAAAAAAGGGCAATAACGCTATAAATACTGAAGATGGAGTTATAGTTCTTGTGCACTGCACTTCCTCCCTCTTTTTGTGCTTGACCATTGTATGAAGTTGTTTTGAATTTCAACCAGTACGTTTTAAGTTATGCTCCAGACAAGGAAAAGTATCAAAGGGCAGTAACTCTGTATTTTGTCAAAATGGAGTTATGGCTCTTATGCACTGCACTTCCTTTTAATGTCCTTGACAACTGTATGAAGTTGTATTGAATTCCAAACAGTAGTTTTCAAGTTATGCTCTGGACAAGGAAAAGTAACAAAGGGCAATAACTCTGTAATTTGTCAAGATGGAGTTATGGTTCTTGTGCACTGCACTTCCTCTCAATGTGCTTGACCATTGTATGAAGTTATATTGAATTCCAACCATTAGTCTTCAAGTTATGGTCCGGACAAAAGAAAGCAATGGAAAAGTAACAAAGGGCAATAACTCTGTAATTACTTTAGATAGAGTTATGGTTCTTATGCACTGCACTTCCCCTTACTGTGTTTGACAATTGTATGAAGTTGTTTTGAATTCCAACCAGTAATTTTCAAGTTAAAGGAAAGGTAACAAAGGGCAATAACTCTGTAAAATTAGTCAAGACAGAGTTATGGTTCTTGTGCACTGCACTTCCTCTCAATGTGCTCGACCATTGTATGTAGTTATATTGAATTCCAACCATTAGTCTTCAAGTTATGGTCCGGACAAAAGAAAGCAATGGAAAAGTAACAAAGGGCAATAACTCTGTAATTACTTTAGATAGAGTTATGGTTCTTGTGCACTGCACTTCCCCTTATTGTGTTTGACAATTGTATGAAGTTGTTTTGAACTCCAACCAGTAGTGTTCAAGTTATGCCCCGGACAAGGAAAAGTAACAAAGGGCAATAACTCTGTAATTAGTCAAGATAGAGTTATGGTTCTTGTGCACTGCACTTCCTCTCAATGTGCTTGACCATTGTATGTAGTTATATTGAATTCCAACCATTAGTCTTCAAGTTATGGTCCGGACATAAGAAAGCAATGGAAAAGTAACAAAGGGCAATAACTCTGTAATTACTTTAGATAGAGTTATGGTTCTTGTGCACTGCACTTCCCCTTATTGTGTTTGCCAATTGTATGAAGTTGTTTTGAATTCCAACCAGTAGTTTTCAAGTTATGCCCCGGACAAGGAAAAGTAACAAAGGGCAATAACTCTGTAATTAGTCAAGATAGAGTTATGGTTCTTGTGCACTGCACTTCCTCTCAATGTGCTTGACCATTGTATGTAGTTATATTGAATTCCAACCATTAGTCTTCAAGTTATGGTCCGGACAAGGAAAATGCAACGGACGTCTGGACCGACCGACCGACCACCGTTGACTCCTATATACCCCCCCAAACTTCGTTTTTGGGGGTAAAATTAATCACAATTATTTGTAGAAAAAACTTGTATTTTCTGCTTATTATATACGTTTCTCTTCCAATTGTACTCATTGATTTAAAAGACTTTCCCTTTAACTGTGTGTATTGCCTGAATTTAGAAGAAAGTAGTCTGGTAGGACACAAGTACAATATTGAAAATATATTCACTGCAGCGAAATTACAGAAAAGAAAAATATGCATTTTATTTCAATCAATATTTCATTTACAAGTATATAAAAAATACGGAAAATAGAATAAGTGTATGTTTAATATTAAATTTACTTTACAAGTTCATAGTTGAATAAATAATAATTTATTTCTGCCTCTGAGTTAAATAAAATTAGTACTGAATCTAAACAAATACAATATTCTATTTATCACATATATAAAATAATAATGTTACAGGCTGTTTAAAAAGGGTCATTTTTCAATTTTGCACCTAGAATGTAACTGTAATGCTAAGTATAGGTTAGAGTGCATATTGGGTGTTCTTCGTAAATAAGAAAGCTAACAACAGCTGTCACAGGAGACAGCCAAGCTCGAGTAATAAAATACTGGATGCAGTAAGGAGGACAAAACTATGAAAGAAAAATCAATTATGTTTAATTATGTATTAAGTTATAGTAAAAAAAAAACATTTGTTAAAATAAATTCCAAGATCAAGGGAAATAATTCTAGAAATAGTCACGCTAGAGTTATGAACCTTGTCACACAACATGTATGTAATGATAAGAAGTATATATTTGAAGTTTGAAGTAGTACCTTAAAAAGTAACAAAGTTATAATATTTCTTAAAGAAAATCCCAAGTTCAAAGAGAAATAAATCTGTAAAAATTACTTCAAGAGTTATGAACATTGTCACATAAAATATAATTGATTATAAGGAATAAGTATTTGAAGTTTGAGGTAGATACCTTTAAAACTAAAAAAGTAATAGTAAAAAATAACATTTTTCTAGTAAAAAAATCTAAGTTGATGAGGAGATAATTCTTGCAATATTGGTGCTAGAGTTATGAACCTTGTCACATAAGATGTGGATGATGATAAGGTACATTTATTTAAAGTATGAAATTGATCCCTTTAGAAATAAATAAGTTACAGTAAAAAATAATATTTTTTAAAGAAAATTCTAAGTTCAAGGGGAGATAAATCTTGCAATATTGGTGCTAAAGTTATGAACCTTGTCGCATAAGATGGGGATGATGATAAGGTACATATATTTGAAGTATGAGGTTGATCCCTTAAGAATTAAAGAAGTAACAGTAAAAAATAGTATTTTTTAAGGAAAATTCTAAGTTCAAGGGGAGATAAATCTGAAAATATTGGTGCTAGAGTTATGAACCTTGTCACATAAGATGGGGATGATGATAAGGTACATATATTTGAAATAAAGAAGTAACAGTAAAAAATAGTATTTTTTTAAGGAAAATTCTAAGTTCAAGGGGAGATAAATCTGAAAATATTGGTGCTAGAGTTATGAACCTTGTCACATAAGGTGTGGTTGATGATAAGGAACATATATTTGAAGTTTGAAGTTGATACCTTTAGAAATGACAAAGTTATAGTGAAAAATATTTTACTGCACCAAAACTTTAATCTGAAATCTGGACGCCGACGCCGGGGCGAGTAGGACAGCTCTCCATATACTTCGTATAGTCGAGCTAAAAAGGAGCGGAGCTTGTGAAGCGACTGTAGCTTTCTTATTTACGAAGAACATCCAATATGCACTCTAACCGGCTTAGTGCTCCGCCCATTTTTTTCCACCCAACACACTGCGTGACGTCACACGATAGCCTAAATGGGTATAACCTTATTTGGAAGACGGTAGTGGTACACATTTTCGGGTCACGTGTTTTGCATAGCTAATTCCCGCATTCTGTCTAGGTAAAACAGACAATATCACGGTGCATATCCATATCGGTACCCTCTTTGCGAAATATTCTCAAACAGTACCCTCTTTGAACATGCACAGGTCATTCTCTGCTAAAAACAAACCAGCGATGGATAACAATGCAGTAAAGTTTCATTGTAATAAGGAAATGAGGTATGACACGTAGAAAAGATGTAAACCTCGGAACACTAGAATGTTTTATTTATGTGCTGATTTGTTATGTGCCCGATTTTCATGTACTGCAACTTCACAATAAGCTACAAAAATCGACATGTCTTGCCTCGCCCGTCACCTCGACATATTTTTCGGGCTGAAATGAACCTTTGGCTTGATTATATATGCATCATACATATTTAATATGTTCATATACATATCATCTTCGGACAAATGGCAGTATATTGTCAAAAATAAATGTAAAATTCATAAAAACACCCTTCTTTCGGTTTTGCAGCGGCACAGGCTGTAATATTTACATAAAAGTAAGAAATATTACATACATACTTTGTTGGAATAAAGTGAACTTTTTATTTGGAAATTATAAAATGATACTGGTTCCGTAAGTAATAAAACATTTTTACTGTTATTTTGCCTGTTTTCATTTCAATGAACCTCTTTTTTTTACTTCTATGCCGTAGTGACGATATACATGTGCGTGTACGGAAAAAACATGATGCATAAATATTGATTAGTAGGAGTAAACTTCAAGATCTCTGCACATGCGTATATTGCACTTTAGCGCTCTTCGAAACTTAGCTCCGCCCACTTGCGTTTTATAATATAAAACGTCCAGTTTATATAAAATCTGTTCTATTAAGATTTGAAACCTGAAAATTTGAAAAATCCTCGTCGGTGATTGGCTTAAAAAAAATGGCGAGCACTAACATTAGTGTTTTTCAACACTTTATATATATAACCCAACATCCAAGAGTAATGCACTAGATTGTAATATCATATTTATTAAATGGCTATGTTATGCACCTGTGCTGCGGTTTATGTGATAAATAGAAGATATTGAATGAGTGTAGGTTTAATACTAAACTTATTGTACAAGTTGAATAAACGAGTTCAATAAATTTAGTATTGAATCTACACCACTATAATATTCTATTTATTACATAATTATATAGAATAAGACCTGTAAACTGTTAAAAAAAGTCATTTATCATTGACGCACCTATAGTGTAACACTAACATTAGCACGCTTTAACGCTATGTTTATATATAGCGCAAATGACATCTTGTCAAAGTGTTATTACACTAGTGTAAAATCGTTTTTTCTTTATATGGATTTACTACACTCGTGTGCCGCTGTTTATGTAATAAATGGTTATATTTCATGGAAAATGAGCCATGTCATGTGATGAAATGATTTTTACAATTTTAACATGTGTTCAAGTTTATCAAGTAAATATAGATTTTAAGAATGGTATTTATTTTGTTTCAGGCACCTCTGATTACTCCACAGCACATGCCCAGACAAGATAAAGGATGTGGCAATCTTAAGTTTCCATACACAGACAATCTTTCACAAAGTACATCACAGATATTGAAAGCATCAATGGTCACAATTATGCATATCACAGGTTAATGCATATACTCAAGAACTATCAACTATATCACAACCTAATTCTAAAGAATGGTTAGTAGAGAGGTCAAAAAGCATAACTTATAATATTGTTCCAGATCAGAAAATTATGAATGAATTGTTTCAGAAACTTGTTCACATTTACTGTCAACACTTATAACCATTTATGAGAAAAGAGTAAAAATAATGTAGCAAATTTGTCACGCACAACACTTTGGTAAATCAGTACTGTGCTGGTTGCCACATTACATATATAGATGAAAAAAAAACAACAATTACCAATAAAAGTATCTCCCATTCTGTCTGCTTCCATCTGGCAGGGCCGGTCACCTGATGTTTGTTGTTCTTCACACTTATTACTACTGGTAGCTGGAATATTAGTGTTTGAAGAGGCTTCCATGCAGGATATCTACTGATCTGGAATAATATAATACATTATTTTTTAATGACAAGATGTTATGATGTAATTATTGTATAAAAAGTGACTGCAAGTACTTCTTGCATAATATCTTTAAAGAATGTTATTGATGTTATTATTATAAAATAACAAAATGAAAATATATTTTGTGTATTTTTTAATACACATTAAATTAATGTGTGTTATTTTTTCTATTATTGACTTGAATCACCAATAAAAGGCATTATTATATAATCTATAAATAGCTTTGAAATGCCTTTCCTTGATTGGCTAAGATGCAACTTTTTGTAAAAATTAACAGGTCAATATCAGAGTATATTCACCATTTTTTCCCTAAAAATAGATTTTCTGGAAATCCCCTTAAGACGCAAAACAATGACGTGATGTCACACCAAGTTTATTATTATTATTCTGAAAAAAAAAAAGTTAGGTGACTCGCACATAAAAGTCATATTAGTTTGTTTTAGTTACTGTCTTTACAGTAAACTAGAAATGTGTCCATAGGACATGGGTGCCCCCACCGCGCCACTGTTCTGTCAATCTTATGACTCTAGGTCAAATATTTTTTGAAAACTAAAAATCTTTTACTAAGTAAAGGGCAAGAACTGTACAAATACTGAATAAATCCACAAGCAAACGCTAAGGTGCATAAGTACACATGCTGACCAACATTCTTGTAAACTTTCAGGCCTACAAGTGAAATACTTTTTGAGCTATGCAAGAACAAGTTAAAAAATGCAAATTTATACTACTGTAAGTCAAGGGCAATAACTCTAACAAAACTGAAATAAATCTACATGCAAAGTCCCAGGTGCGTAACTTCACAGTGATGTGAATCATTATTCCTGTAATTTAGTGATATTGATCATTATTCCTAAGTTGGTTGAACTCAAGGAACAAATAACAACATAATGAAACGGTTTTTACTAAGTCAATGAAAATAACTCTACAAATACTGGATAAATCCACAAGCGAAACCCCAGGTGCAAAACTAAATATGCTGAGCGACCTTCCCGTAAGGTTTAATGACTCTATGTCAAATCCTTTTTGAGTTTCATGCGACACAAGTTGAAAATGGCAAAAATTTTCTAAGTCAAGGGCAATAACTCTAAAAATACTATAAATATCCAGACGAAAATACCCAGGTGCACAAATACTAATGCTGATCAACATTCCTGTAAAGTTTCATGACTCTAGGTCAAATACCTTTAGAGTAACATGCGACACAAGTTGAAAATTGCAAAATTTTACTAAGTCAAGGGAAATAACTCTAAAAATACTAAAAATATCCAGACGAAAATACCCAGGTGCACAACTACACATCCTGATCAACATAAGTGTAAAGTTTCATGACTCTAGGTCAAATACTTTTTGAGTTACCTGCGACACAAAAGAGAACGGAGGGAAGGAAGGGCGGACAAGGGTAGATCTAAATGCCTGCCACTAAAGTGGGGGCATAAAAAAAATTGAAATTAAGTGTTCCTATGCGCTCTTAAATATAGGCTCTAGTAATGAAAAAAAAAAAAAAGTAACGAGCTGAAGAAATGTTGATCTCCTTCATATTGAATGGCAGTTTTGATAAGCCTTATAAAATTATTCATGAATTATATAATAAAACAGATAATGTACTTTTTAGCTGGTAAATATGATGTGATATGTACTGCAAAATTAATATTGACCTTTGCTATTGCCTCAGTCAATATTAATTTTTTCAGTACATATCACATCGTATTCACCAGCTAAAAAGTGCATATTAGTAAATAATATCAAGTTAATAATATAGGATGAATCAAATATTGCCTCAATAGCAAAAATTAACATACTACTTTACTGGTCTGCAAAATGTACTCCTGTTGTGTGTACATGTAGTAAACTTATTCAAAAATACCTGAATTTCTTTGTACAACATCAGATCCCTATACATCCACTCTGAAGGAAACTGCTTAGAAATCAGAAAACTTTTTACATGGAATAAAACAATCAAAGGAATTATAACATAAACCATTTGAACAATAACTACTAAAACACTTCCCCTACACATTAATAGTAGTTACTACATCATTAGTGTCCAACTTTACTTGTCATCCAATAAAATTGCTGTATTTCTTAAAAATTATGTGTTATCACTTCCGTCAAAGATTCTAATTTCTGAAGAATAGCACAAATGAACACTTACATATACATAGCAGTTACTATGACTTAAATAGACTTTCATACAAATCTTGACTGTTAAATTTATATGAACATTTTTACAGTATTGACGAAAGTTAATTTGCTGTACTATACTGGATAATGGTACAGCCTATTCTATTCTATTATATGTGATACATACATAAATAACTTTTAAGAAAATGAAATAAACAGAATAGATTAACAAAACAAAAACCAAATAGTCACAGGATATAAATTTTTGTAGGTTTTAAAAAATAATTTTTATTGTTTAACTTTGAGCTAAAGTCTGAAACATTCAGCATTTATTTTCTTTAAATAAACGTAAACTTAGCTAGGCATTCTTAGCAAAATCTGTAATTAGCCATTTTAAAGCCAGGAAAAAATGTCTACACTGAAACAGTTGCAACAGTCATCATAAAATACAGTAACATTGTAAATTACATAATCTCTGCTTCTGGCACTGATATGCTAGATTGCTCTTCATCAAAGTTTAAATGCCTCGTCTTGGGGATGGACGTCCATGTGTCGGCTTGTCAAAGGGTCGAGCTGGATCAGGGTCAGGATGTAGTTCTGTGGGTTGGCCATCCTTGAAATGCTGAAAAAGAAATATGTTTTTATAAAGATCCATACCATGCACATCTAATTCTTGAATAGACAAACAACATCAATAACATTGATCTGAACAGATTTTATGAAATTCCATTTATTTCTTTTCACATAATTATGCGGATCAGAAATGTGGTCAGTTTAAATAATTCTTCTGCAATTCATGGTCAAGGCATAGAAATGAAAGCAAAATTAATACTTAGTATGTAGTAACAGAAGCACAGCTTACAGTACAACTTATTAAGATTTCTTTGTTGATGATTGAAATCAATTATTTTTGTTTTAAATATTTGTTTGTATCTAGTAAGATGTACTTACAAATTAGTGTAATTATTTTACTGGAAAGTACTGCTGAATTCAACATTTTTACTTGCAACCTGCAGCCAACACAGTGCTTGATAAAATGATATCAGAGTGTTATAATTATATAGGACATATTATATGAATTTGCTACTGTAATGGGTTAAAAAATATGAGCAAAATTATAGCGAATCCCAAGCATTGAAGACATTCATAATTTTCAGACCCGTTACTAAAATTGTTTAGTGGTCAAACGGTATGGTACCAGCAAAACTTATCAAGCATTGGCTATGACATTTCTCTTAAAAAATAAATTGAAATAGATGACTACAAACCCTTCAGTAACAAATTGACGAAGGTATCTCATGAAGACCTCATAAGTACATGTATACACCCGTATTCAGAAGCTGATGTTCTAAAGCAACATAGTGTTTAAATTCTGCACATTTGCTACAGCTACATATATTAACTGTAAAACATTTAAATCATTTTATATTGGGGAAAATTGCTAGCCATGGACTGAACATAATTGGACATAGAATTTGTCAATATTGCACATAACTACCAGTTTTACAAAATTTTATCATTTTTATCATTGTAATGAGACTTAAATAAAGTAAAACTTCATTTTATATATCTTAAATAATTTCGATATAATATTCTTAAACTGGTTAGTCATTGCAAGTACTAAAAAAATTTTTCCCGTTTGAGTGAGATATGGAATATATTTTCACTCAGTTCAAATTTAATATACAATTTATAACATCCATCTTGAACTGTCTTGAAAAGCATAACCAGATAATTTCCGATAATGAAAATGAAAAGCTGCAGCTACTGACTGTGTATCTAGCTTTAAACATTCTTCACACCAACATCAACCATGTATTCTCTATATTCACAGTAACAAAAACAGCAATTACTTTATGTATTTATCACAATATTCCAAGTCATTTTTAGTACATTATTGCAGGTCCAATGTACATGTAAATATACAGCACAGTGTCTAAATGAGAAATATCTTATTTCAAATTGAATGGTGAGTCAGTTCTTTTATCTTTCAGAATAGTAGTTACAGCTGCACATGGTAAACAAATAAACCTTAAACTTTATAAAATAACATAGTGAGAAACTAATACAACAACAATCTAGAAGTTTAAAATTGTCATACTTGACAAAACAGGAAGTGCGGAATTGAACAGTGAAGTATATTATAATGATTAATTTGATATTTCCAAAATGAATTAGACAATTGTTAACAACAAAACAATGAAATCCAAACTGGGATTTGAACCCAGGCCTTCTGTTACAAAGTAACAGCTGTTCTACCACTAAACTATCTGGATGCAAATAAGTTGCTTGCTGTAACAATTTTTTTTTTTAAATTTTTTAAAATACTCTCCTAACATTGAAAGTATTAACTGTGTATGAAGTTTCCTTTTTTAGGGTTAATTACAAGTCACTTGTGTGTAAAGTTACAATGTACATTATTGAAACATGAAATGTAATGGAGAGTCATTTGCACATATGAAAATTTCTTAAACAAACAACAGTCTAGTATTTTTCATAATAAATGCATAATACAGCAAAATTACTTTATTCTATTGATAAAAACATTCTTGGCAGATTAAATGGCCCTTTATAAAGAGAATAATGTGCTATTTTCTTTTGACATCAATTTTATCAATTGATGTTAATATGGGCTGGAAACACCATTGCTTTTCACAGAGAAAAAAATATTTCCGAAAACAATTGGGATTCACAATAATTTTGACAAGCAAAATGTTTTATAAATTGTAACAAGAGCTGTCATCCAAGTAACGAATACCCCGGATAAGGTTTCTTAAGCATGCAGGTATTATGAAAAGAATAGAGAATGAAAGTAACTAATTGCTTAATATTGATCTTTGTTTTATTGTACCTGTAATCTCTAATTGTGATAGCGTGAACCTTCAAAATATAAGTGTGACCTTGACCTTGTTTCCTGGACAAGACAGAATGAGATAGACATTTGTGCAAGGTTATTTCAAAATCCCTCACTGCATGACAAAGTTACAGTCTGGACATGATTGTTGTGTAAGTGGGGACACAGAGACAAACAGACAGACATGAGCCTTAGCCGTGACACATTGACATTTGTGCCATTTTATTTTAAAATGCTTCCATGCAAGACAAAATTACTGTACAGACATGAGTTACTTCACACTCTTCTCGAAAGAATAAGTAACCTCAAACTATAAGTGTGACCTTGACCTTGAAGGTAGGGACATGGGTTTAAAGAGGTCGTCCCTATGTGGTAGACATTTATGCCTAGTTATATTAAAATCCTTCGATGCATGACAAAGTTACAGTTCAGACACGATTGTGTGTACCTATAAACCCTAATTGTGATAAAATGAAACAAAACAAAATGGTTGAATGACCTTGACCTTTGAGGTAGGGACATGATTATTGGATGTGACACATTGTCTTGATGTGGTAGACATTTATGCCAAGTTATTCTAAAATCCCTCCATGCATGACAAAGTTATAGTCTGGACACACATGTGTGTACCTATAAACTCTAATTGTGATAAAGTGAAACTTCAAAATGTTAGTGTGACCTTGACCTCGAGGTGGGGATGTGATTACTGAACGCGACACATCGTCTTCTGGTGGTAAACATTTGTGCCAAGTTATTTTAAAATCCCTCAATGTATGACAAAGTTACAGTCCTGACACAAATGAAGTGGGGACGGACAGACGGTGCGATTTTAATATGCCGCCCTTTGGGGGCATAAAATCTGCTATGTTGCAGCATGTATTATATAACTTGTGCAACAAAGTCTTTATAGTTCTAGGTAAACATCTTGTACACAAAACTTTCTTGTACACTGTTTTGAAAGACTTTTTCCCCATTGCTTTCAGGATAGAGTTTCTTTCACAAGCAATAACAATCATCTGCCTATTGCTCTCCTCTGGAGCCTCCGTACGCCATACTGGCCTGTTCAGTATATGAGTGGTTCGCCACTCCTCTTCCTCTACCTTATAGATGTCACTACAACTCCACTATCTGATGGTGAAGGTGATGCTGTCAGTGACCTTGCTTGGGTTGGAGGTGATGCTGGTCTTAATGATGGTGACGGCGTTCTTACCCATAATGAATTTGGTGGTAGTGGTGGCTTACTTTTGCTTACTTCCACTGTCTGCGTTGTTTCTATTTATAGATAAATACTTATAGTCTAACAATTGCAGTTTTACCACAACATATAAACAAGAGCTGTCGGTAGGACAGCACGCTCGACTATTCTAAGTGCTTGATAGTAAAAGAGCCTTGATAATGTTAAATTTTTTAAGTTCACAAAAGGGCTAATTTTTTTTTATAAATTCATGTTATAGGCCTTAGAGAGAGTCTAATTATACAGTATTGGCTTGACTATTCGGAAGGTAATGTCACAAGGGTGTTTTATTGAGTATAATAATACTAATTACCTATGAATACATAAATTTGACAGAAAAGGTACAAATTTTACAATTTTGCAAACTGATGTACATTATTACTATAAAAAAGTATTTTAAATTTCAATTGAATATCTCAAGCAATAATTGAGATATTTGACTTTACAAAAAAACTTTAACCAAAATTTCTAAGTTCCAAAGGGGCATAATTCTGTCAATATTGTAGACAGAGTTATCCAACTTGTCAATCTGATGTACCTTGTTACTATAAATAAGTATTGTAAGTTTCAATTGAATATCTCAAGCAATAATTGAGATATTTGACTTTACAAAAAAACTTTAACTAAAATTTCTAAGTTAAAAAGGGGCATAGTTCCGTCAATATTGTAGGCAGAGTTATCCAACTTGTCAATCTGATGTACCATGTTACTATAAATAAGTATTGTAAGTTTCAATTGAATATCTCAAGTAATAATTGAGATATTTGACTTTACAAAAAACTTTAACCAAAATTTCTAAGTTAAAAAGGGGCATAATTCTGTCAATATTGTAGGCAGAGTTGAGTTATCCAACTTGTCAATCTGATGTACCTTGTTACTATAAATAAGTATTGTAAGTTTCAATTGAATATCTCAAGTAATAATTGAGATATTTGACTTTACAAAAAACTTTAACCAACGCAGACGCTGACGCGGACGGTGACGCCGACGCCGGGGCGACTACAATAGCTCTCATATTCTTCGAATAGTCGAGCTAATAAATGACTATCACAAATGCTTTACATAAAAAAATTATATCCAAAATGCTTTATTTTTTATTAAACTGTCTTTTTTATTTTCAATTTCCAGCACTATTTATTACTTTCTGATTCATAACATAAATCCATTGTTCCTTGAAGTAACCAATTCCTAAGAAATGTAATTCAATTGATGAATTTTATTTTTATATTCATTAATTTAACCACAAACATTGACATGTGCTTTTTTTGTTATCAAGTATGTTGACACTTTCTACTTTTCCTTACATCTTAGTACAGTTTTTCTCAAGTTTGATGTTATTGAAATATTTTGAATCATCTGGAGGCATGTAGCTTTAATCAATTCAGGTATACCATTGTGTCGTCAGTCAACTCTCTGCGTGATATTTACTCCACAGAATGTTCCTTTTTTTTATTCTCTCATGAATTTGCGAAACATTTTACCTCTCCTGATTGTCATGTGTGCACAGTTTTCTTTCAGTTCCAGCACTCTTCGAGCAACATCACTAATCAAACAAGTCTTTTCTTGAAAGAGAACTGATACATCTGACAGTAGATTTGCCCAGTCAATCATAAAATGAAGAAATGTAAAAAATCTCTCAGTTGATAAAACTAAGATGACCCTTTTGCTTTCAGTGCATTCTCATCTCTACCCCAGGATATTTCTTGTAAATGTGTATTTATAAATTTATAATTGTCTTTTATGGATTTTAGGGCTCTGTTTTGACTAGTTACCCATCTAATCTGTTGTAACCCACCATAATTTTTAAGTTCTTTGTCTAGATTAACTAGTGATTTTTCTCACTTAATTGGGAAGAGGCCTGAGCCTCTTTATTTTGGGAAAAATAATCGCTAAAATTGCTGATTTGGGAAGTAAAAAAGTTGGTTTAAGTTCAGATTTTTGGGAAAACTGCATGATTTTAAAGAAAATTTCAACTGGGAAGAGGCCTTTTTTCGGAGTCTGTTATATAAGTAGGAAAATCACTGTTAACAGCAATGTCATATAACTGATGAGTAGTAATATAGATTAAATATACCTTTCCGTTTCAATACTCCTTCAAATTTTTCCAAATAAGCAAACCTTTCTTTGTATCGCAGACAGCTTTCTCAAGATTGTGAGCAACACAAGGCACTAGTCATATAATTTTCACAGTTGTATTCACCTCCCAGATGTTCACTTATAGTGTCAATCAGAAGTTTAACAGCACCGCCTTTCTTCCAAAGATTGACAGCTGCTCCATCTGTATTAATCCAAACAAGTTTTTACTTAAAACCTCTGTATCTACACTAGGGATTAAACGATGATCGAGTATAATCGAAAATTGATCGTTTATAGTTTTGAAAGAACCAACTTAACTGGTTCACATACATAGTTTATTCATTCCTTTATTGAAATTGAGACATAACAATTTTATAGATTTTTTATAATTTATTTGACTAAATATTTTACTCAAGGATGAGCATAGCCATAGTATATCTGTAAACTAGTTTATTTCAGTTGATAAAGTTGTAGTTACACAAAATATAGAATATTGATAGAATTCTTATAAATATTAAAGCATGATATGTACATTGTACATAGTAACTTTGTTGTTGTAAATGTTTCGATTGTATAATCGATGATTGATCGAAAAGCGTTGTTCGATTATTTTCGATGATCTATTATGATTTTTGTCCGATTAAGAAACCCTAATCTACACCTACTGTTTACACAAACCTTTTAATATTGTTCCTTTACACCTTCTGCATGACCATGCTCCAGCTCCACTACATCTTCTAATTTAGTTTTAACATTTCCATCTTTGTTAACATATTCCAGTTCCTTTTCTCGAACACCTTTATCAGGAGAGCCATCAGAAAGAACACTGAAAAATCTAGAAGACTTCACATGTTCAAGTACATAATCTGTTAATACTTCTGAGCAACTAATGCAAAATTGTCTTCAAGCTTTGTCAGTTGATAATTATCATCAACCTTAACACCATAATTTTTAATTTGTAATTTCAAGAGTTCTGGAAATTTTGCAAATGCTTCATATTCTATTGCTATGTAGTATGATGTATTAAATTACGCTTCAAATATTTCAGAGCTCTTTTCAACAGATTTTACAATACTTTTGGCCATAGATGTTTCACTAGGACTTTCAAGAGTAGACTTCCGATTCATACAGATTATATGCTTCTCACTTTTATCATGATAACCGAGAGTCTGTCTCCGATAATTCCCAATATACCCTTCACAATGTTGGATCCTTTGCCACATAATGACGGAAATTCTCTGCAAACACTACAAAACATTTCTTCATTCTCAAATGATATCCATGGATACAGAAGTGAATGTTTCCTTTTTGTCTTGTCATACCTACAAAAAAGAGAGATCATTTTAATTATATTAGATAAAAAGATCAACAATACCCCTCAAAGGTCTATGCAGTCTTTACTTAAATTACCCTTCAGCTCAAAATTTTAACTTACATCAAATTGATGATAGCCGTTCCTAGCCCAGGCAGTTTATAATTGCAATCTGACATTTCCAAAGACTATGTGGCAGCCCAAACATTTCCAAAGACCACACAGTAGATTAGAAATAACCCTTTGAATTAAAAAAAATCAAAAACAAGATTGCATTTGTAAAAAATGCTATGCCACCGCATAAATACAACACTAAAATAGTAATGTAGGAACACATTTTTTTTGTTTTGACCCCAGGGCTTTAATTTGAATGATCTTGCTAAAGGTACACTACACAATGTTTACTGCAAAATGTCTCACCTCTAACCTTTGTCAATTCGAGAAGATGATTTTTTTAAAGTTTTTACTATATACATGTAATGAAAACTATGACCCCGGGGCAGGGCTAGTTTTGACACTAGAGGCAAAATTTGAACAACTTTGGTAGAGTACCTATAGATGATATCATATACCAAATATCAAAGCTCTAAGCCTTGTATCTTCATACAATAAGATTTTTTAATTTTTTACTATATGTACATAGTGAAAATCAATGACCCCCGGGGGTGGGTCCAATTTTGACCCCAGGGCTATAATTTGTTCAATCTTGCTAGAGGTTCACTACACAATGTTTCATGCAAAATATCTAACCTCTAGCCTTTGTCAATTTAGAGAAGATGATTTTTTAAGTTTTTACTATATACATATGAGGAAAACCTATGACCCCCGGGGCAGGGCTAATTTTGACACTAGAGGCAAAATTTGAACAACTTTGGTAGAGTACCTATAGATAATAACACATACCAAATATCAAACCTCTAAGCCTGGTACCTTCAGACAAGAAGGTATTTTAAGTTTTTATTATATGTACATATAGTGAAAATCAATGACCCCCGGGGCGGGGCCGATTTGGACCCCAGGGCTATAATTTGAACAATCTTGGTAGAGGTCTACCAGACAATGCCTTATGCAAAATATCTAAGCTCTAGGCCTTTTGGGTCTTTATGTAACCAAAGGGAAATAATCAGTTGTAGTTTATTGATTGAAATCTGTAGGAGTGATTTCCCTTGGCTGTTTTATTAGTTAATCATGCGTGTAATTGTTCCCGCCGTTTTCTGAGTTGTCATCAGTTTTTGGTAGAAGGCAGACATGTTTTCAGTTGTTTAAAATAATAAATTGGTTTATTAATTCTTAAATAGGATTTTTGGATTTTGGATTGAGGTTTGGTGAAGTTTGATATTGGTTGCTTCCTTTGTTTAAGTGAGTTACAAATGAGCTGTGTGTCTGAAGTTTATTAAAATAAGATATTCATGTATTTGTACATGATTTGTTTACAATGCATCTGATAATGGCAGCATATTTAAAAAGTAATATCTATTTTCAGTAATTAATATAAATCACTGTCATTCTCTATTGTGCACATGTTTAATGACAGTATTTGCAGTAACATCACAAGATTGAGAGGATTTTTGTATGAGTGTCATTGAGTCCAATCCACAATTGGTATGTTATATTGTACAAGTCATATTATTGTTTTACTATTTTATAAGTTTACAATATTCATTTAATAGGCCACTGGATTGAATTATTTAATATTTAATATAATACAGAAAACAGTACTTGGAATGTTCAGTCATTAATTTAGAAGTAATTAATTGATGTAATGGTTTAATGACTGTTATATTGGCTATTTGATGTGAGATGTTTGTTATAATCATGCTATGACTTAAATTGTATATATTGTGTTGTGTTAATGATCTCAGTATGTACATGTATTTAGTATTGCTATATTTGTTTGTTTCAGGGCTTGATCTACTTATTGATCTACATATTAATCTACTTATTGATCTACATATTAATCTTCATATTGATCTTCATATTGATATCTACATTTGATACTGATTATATATTGATTGGTGCTTAAACAAGTGCTTGATGTGAAGTTGTGATGTGACTTTAACCTCTTGGGTTAAATCTACTGGAAGCTTTATATTAATATAGTAATATACTGAGATCATACAATGAATGGACATTTCAATAAAAAGTATTGAACGAACTCAGCCTCGTTGATATTTATTCCTTTACATCTTTAAGGGCATAAACATTTACAAGAAGATTTTTTAAATTTATTCTTATAATTCCTTTTGGTTGCCATGGCAACCAGATTTCTACATGCAATGAAATTCTTTGAACAACTTTGGAAGGCCTTCACCCAAGGATCAATCCTGCCAAGTTTGGTTGAAATTGGACTAGTGGTTTTTCACAAGATTTTTTAAGTTCACTACATAATCTATATAACACACACACAAACAAACACACAAGTCACACACACAAACAAACACACAGTGAATCGCTATATGCCACCGCATCGCAGATGCTGCGGTGGCATAAAAAAATCGGCGATAGCCCTCCCTAGCCTAGGCAGTTTTATATTGCACCCCCACCCACTCCAAGACCATATGACAGATTGGACAAGACTTTCAGAATGGATAGAAAAGGGAGAAGATCACATTTATAACTACATGTGATCTTTCCATTCTGGTAAATAGATAGATAATTCAAATGAAAATAACTTACCTTTCAACGACCTCAACGATAGTTAAAATATTAAGTGGTCTGGGGCCGTACAGTAGCCTGGATTTTTTAATGTGCTTCTGTTTGGTAAATCGACACATGATACGGTATGTTATGAATAAGCGGAAAAATATCAACGCCTGGTATCTCAGACTAGCCGTACAGTAAAATAGCTTTACAAAAATAATTTTCATGTTTATAAAGACGAACAAGGTAACAGGAATTATTTAACCTCTTCACCGGTTAGAATACAAGCATTCGGAACTGCCTCGGGCTATTATCTATAATATAAACTTATCGGAAGTTGCGATGGCGGCCAGTGAAAATAAAGTTATATCCGGCCCGTTATTTTCGTAAGAAAATGAAATGTTTAAAAAACGGCTTATATTAAATTTTTTTATATATATATATGATCAGTACATGTGCTGGGATTGACAAATATACATTTTATTTGGATTTTAAAGGTGTCTGTGAAGCAAAGCAAACCAGCCAAACCAAACCTAGACTAAATCAGGAAACAGTAAACAGTAAACAACGTTTCACTACAGAATGAAGCGAGATTTTGACCAAGAACATACTTTTAAATGATCGAAGAAATTGTGCAGATACATTAAATTTTCTTTGATGTTTAAAAATATCCAACTGTTCTCTTAAACAAACATTTGTTGAGACTTACCGACATATACAGTAAGAGTGTTAGCTCTAGGACAGGGACAAACTTAGGGCCCCGTCGATAAATCTGTCAAATATCTAGGATATACCAGTGTTGAACACTAAATGTGATAAACAAGATTGGATTTCGATTATGGATTTTTTCTTTCAGGTAATATTTTTTTTTTAATATACTAGTGTTTTTTTTCTGAAAAATCATTTTAAGGAGCACTTTTAGAATCTGTTCATAGCTTAATCCATACCCATAACCCTAAATCCTACAGTAACCCTAAACCATTAACCCCATACTTAGAAGTAACCCCGAGTGATCTGGTAGAGAAACATAAATATTGAAGAGATTATATTTGGTATATTGGGTCACAGGTGTTCGGCGCATTGATTGGTCACTAACCCCGGACCAACTCCCCCCTCACCCACTCTACAACCCTCCTACCTCTCAAAACCATGTAAACTGCAGTATTTTTCATTTTAAACATGTTTTAATATTTGGTATATGCCTTAAATTCAATTACCTTCATCTCCCACAAAAAAATAAAACAAGAGCCCGGTTTGAGCCGGGTGATGCTCCCCGAATAGGTTTTGGACACAGGAAAGTACACCTCTTTTAGTTTCAGAGTTATGTCCCTGGAAAAAGTTCAAAGTGCAATAATTCCAAAATTCTGCAAGGCAGAGTTACTGTTCTTTGCACTGCACTTCTAATCAATGTCATTTATCAACCTACAATGTTTCTTGATGATATCTCTTAAGCTACAGTCTCAATTACATCCCGGTAGACGTCCGGGGTGATCCGGGAACAACCGGGGTACATCCGTAACTCTGCCGGCATCGTCCTGGATGATCCGGGAACATCCGGCATTCGACCCCGGATGGAATAAAATATTTAATATCACCGGGATGATCCGGGAAGGTTAATCTTTGCCGGCTTCATCCTTAGCTCTGCCGGGAACGACCGGGATTATACCGGGGAAGCACTGTAGCTCTGCCGGCACAAACCGGGGATGATCCAGGGTATGAAATAGCCAGTAGAGCTACTGTAGAACCCCAGTATATGCCGGCAGAGCCCCAGTAACTACAGGCAGAGCCCCGGAGGATAAAGGTAGAGCTATGGTTGATCCCGGTAGAGCCCCGGCAAAGTCGGATCATTTCAAAAGAATAACGACAATTTGCTATGATTGCACTTGTTTGTATTAAAAGCCTTCCCTTTTCCCTTCTATCCAGTATGGCTTAAGGATTTTTCAGAAAATCATCATGAATTACTATTCTGGAACAATAGATATTATATTAAATAAAATTTATGTATCAATGTTATCATTTTCGAGCGATTTCAATCCCTGGGGTTCTACCGGGGCTCTGCCTGGATCGTCCTGGGTTCTGCCAGGGCTCTGCCTGGATCGACCGGGGCTCTGCCTGGGTCAACCGGGGCTCTTCCTGCGTCATCCGGCATGAACCGTAGCTTCACCTGGGCTCTGTCTGGATGATTTGGAGCGCATCCTGGGTGGTTTGTTGGGAACTACCGTAGTGCTGCCGGGGTAAGTGTGACCGCAACAATAATTTCATCCCGGATCATCCCGGTAACTTACTGGGATGGTCCTGGACTCTGCCGTGAGTAAGTGAGACCGAGGCTTTATGATTTCCGAGTTATGTCCCGGACAACTTCAAAAAGTAAAAATAAACAAAGGGCAATAACTCCAGAATTAGGCTAGGCAGAGTTATGATTCTTGTGCACTGCACATCTACCCATTGAGATATATCTACCAACAAAGTTTCATGTTGATAACTCTTATAGTTTTACAGCTATGTCCTGGACAAGATTTTTCTAAAAGGGGAGATAATTCAAAAATGAGGCTTAACAGAGTTATGGTTCTTTTGCACTGCACCTCTACTCAATGAGATCTATCTACCTACAATGTTTCATCTTGATATCTCTTATAGTTTTAGAGTTATGTTCTGGACAAAGTTCAAAGTGTTAAAATTAACAAAGGGCAATAACTCCAAAATTAGGACAAAAAGAGTTATTGTTCTTATGCACTCCACATCTACCCATTGAGATCTATTCACCTACAAAGTTTTATGTTGATATCTCTTATAGTTTTAGAGTTATGCCCCGGACAAGATTTTTCTATAAGGGGAGATAATTCAAAAACCGGGCAAAATAGAGTTATGGTTCTTTGACACTGCACTCCCCCTCAATGCCCTCTACCTTCAACAAGTTATCTCCAGGGGTTTTCAAGTTATATTTAGTAAAGGTATGCAACTCGCCGCTCATTTTTCAGCACTCATCTTAATATGAACCTCATAACTCACAACATTTTTCACCAATTTTCAATATCTTGGTACCAAATGGTAGGGAATTGATTACTCTTAAAGGAATTGAAGCTGTCACTACAATCATTTCAAGTTTTAAGAAGATATGTAATCTTAAAGACACCGCAAGTGTAACTCGACAGAGACCTGACCGCTGGGTTTTTGTCAAAATTACCCAACTAAACAGAAGTTTATTTGAAATAAATGAATTTTTTTTGTATTGCGCATATAATTATAATCAAATTGTATTATTACATTTGTATTTGTAATAACTGTTCAATGAAAACATCATATAAAACTATATTATAACGAACCATTTTAATGATTTGTTAAATTCTCCATCCAAAATGAAAGTACACATGTATAAACCAATGTATTTGTATGGAGTATTTTCATTGGTTGTGTGAAAACCTTAGACCAATGAAAATACTATGTACAAAACTAGAACTGCCACTATCATGGCGTGAATACCCCCGCATACCACTTTGTCAGAATCAACAGTGGCCATTTAGAGCTCAAGGACAACCTCCCTGCCAAATCTGAGGTTACTAAGCCAGTGCATTGCTAAGTTATGTATTCTACATGCTTCAAATGTGAAAATGTCAAAAATCAATACATTGCGGACAGGACATTCTTTAGCAATTGAGAAGAAAAGCTTTCTTTTTTGTCAAGGGTCCCTGTGACCTTGACCTTTGACCCAGTGACCTCAAAATCAATAGGGGTCACCTTATAGTCATGATCAACATCCATGCAAATATGAAGACTGTGGGTCAAAGGAATCTTAAGGGGTGGACAAACTTTTTGAAGTCAAAGTCCCTATGACCTTGACCTTTGATCCAGTGACCTCAAAATCAAAGGGGTCATCTACTAATCATGATCAACATCCATGCCAAATATGAAGACTGTGGGTCAAAGTAATCTAAAGTTATTGGGCAGACAAACTTTTTAAAGTCAAAGTCCCTGTGACCTTGACCTTTGACCTGGTGACCTCAAAATCAATAGGGGTCATCTACTAATCATGACTTACCTCCATGCCAAATATGAAGACTGTGGGTCAAAGGAATCTTAAGTTATTGGCCGGACAAGCTTTTTGAAGTCAAGGCCCCTGTGACCTTGACCTTTGACTTAGTGACCTCAAAATCAATAGGGATCATCTACTAATCATGACTAACCTCCATGCCAAATATGACGACTGTAGGTCAAAGGAATCTTAAGTTATTGGGCGGACAAGCTTTTTGAAGTCAAGGCCCCTGTGACCTTGACCTTTGACCTAGTGACCTCAAAATCAATAGTGGTCATCTACTAATCATGACTAACCTCCTACCAAATATGAAGACTAAGGGTCAAAGGAATCTTAAGTTATTGGGCGGACAAGAAAAAACCGACGGACGGACGGACGGACAGCCGGACGGACAAGCTGATTCCAGTATACCCCCCTTACAACTTTGTTGTGCGGGGGTATAAATATAAAGAGGAGAGCACTCTGCAGAACAATTACTTGCATTTAGATTTGGAATTTGACATATCGGAAAACGGTTTGTTATAGTTTTATATGACGCTTTGATTGAACAGTTATTACAAATAATAATATAGTTTGATCATATTTATATGCGCAATGCAAAAGAATACATGTATTCATATATATATATATATATATGTTTATCATTTTTTTTTTTTTTTTTTTCTTCATATATATATATATATATATATATTTTTTTTTTTACTTTTTATTTATTCATATATATACACATGTATATCATTTTTTTACTTTTTTGTGGGAGATGAAAGTAATTGAATTAGAGGCATATACAAAATATTCTAACACGACCCGCATTTTTTCCTATTGAACATAGAAAAACCGAAAGTGTGTGTTATTATGCTATAAAATCACTGTTTGACGTTCTATATTTTAATTTAGACATGTGACGTAATCATTATACACGTGACGTAACCACTAAAAATGTGACGCGCTGACAGTAGGTGCCGAAACAAATCATTCGCCATTTAGCTAATTATCATGTACGGCAGCATTTATTTGTTGATGTCGTGTTAGAATCGAAATAATATATCCAAATCAGTGATTTTATTGCTTGATAACAGTCGTTCGGATGCACATCATTAAATCACTCGGGCTACGCCCTTGTGATATAATTCCCCGCATCCGAACTCCAAACAGTGATGTTATTGAGCAATAAAATCACAGTTTGGGATATATTATTTCTTAATTAAAACATGTTTAAAATGAAAAATACTGCAGTTTACATGGTTTTGAGAGGTAGGAGGGTTGTAGAGTGGGTGAGGGGGGAGTTGACCCATCAATGCGCCGAACACCTGTAGCCAGAACAAAAGACAGAGCTCCAGATATTTTTTTTGGCCAAGGGGTTTTTACCCCTCAAAATCTAGAGTGAGGGGTAAAATGCAAATTCTGAAAAACTTAAGGGGTAAAATCTGTCAAAAAAGCATTTTGCATTTTTTATAAACAAATTAATCTTACAATATTGTTTTTGTTTGTTTGTTTTCTTTTTTTTTAGAAAAACTTTTACAAATATTAATAAGATACTGATTTAATGTGAAACAGTACAAAACATGCTCTGTAAAGTCAGACTTCCAGTGTAATTACACAGCAAAATTATCAGGGCTTCCATTTTCAAAATTTGGAAGTCAGACTTCAAAATCTCTGATGTTGGAAGTCACATTTTATAGGTAAAGAAGGAAAAGTATTAGATTTTGGAAGTCACAAGCCAAAATGAAGGAGTAAATGACTCCCAAACTTCCACTAGTGGAAGCCCTGAAATTATTTTATATTCTAGGAGTCAATATTTTCTTTCTTTATTTCTGCTGGCATGTACCTTATCATGTACTCCAGTTTGAACAATTATAGTTGAAATTAGAATTAAAAAAAAATAAACAAGATTTTTTATCTTTCCATTGGTCTGAGAGAAAATTGTTCGTAACTGTGTACTGGGTACGAAAATATTGAGTACAAAACTGCAGGTGAAAAACATGTCTTTTTTGTTCCAACAACAAAAGTGAAAAAAATTAAAATATATTTTTGTTATAATATTGAGCCATAAGCATGTCAATAGATGCCTAAACAAACAATACTATGTTAAATCCTAAGATGATTAGCTGGCTAATTTCACAGGTTGATCTACGAGACTTATCTCCCTTCTGTACTTCCTGTTACTTTCGTTTTTAAAATGCGATGTTGACAACAGAATTTTTAGTTTTCAAAGCAATAAAATGGAAATATATTGATTTTTATGCTAAAATTATCCTCTTTCTAAATATCAAATGTTTCCACTTCTATTCTTTCACGCTTAAATTTTGACATACAAGCGTATTTTCATTTTGTTATGCGTAACTTTGACGCATGGATTTTGAAAGTGATGCGTATTTTAGATTTTCTATGCGTATTTTACGCAGATACGCACGCTATCTGGAGCTCTGAAAAGATGATAAATCAGTATGGGGAATCTAGCTATTTCATCCTCTTCCAAGTCATTCTGAATTTTATTCCATAATACATGTATATTACTTTATACTTTCATGACAGACTTTAAGGTGATTCCGCTTTGTCAGCCATGTTTGTTTCCAAAGTGAAAGTAGGCAAAAAATCATATTATTATAAAGCTCACAATGCAAAATGAGCCATTTGCAAGTACACTTCCAGTTCTATTTTTAAGGACTACCGTATTTTAAACAAAAATAAAAATGGTAACAATAAGAAAATATACCTTGAATGTGCTAAATTTCTGAAGACCAAGAACATTCTGTTGTAAAGTTCTATACACATTTCATGAATGGCAAAATCTAGTTTAAAGTCTGTTTAAGGGCAGACAAATCAAATGCTATTTTTTGCAGAAAACACAAAAAACATGCAAAAACTTTATACAATTCCCGGTCATATTGACAAGCGACCCTAATTGTCAGATCCCAATGCATTTCTTTGTCTGATTTAAACGACTTTCACACCTTTTAATCGTCCTTTTATCAGTTCTGCATTTTGTTACAGATGTGCTATGCGAGACTTTTTCAGGAAATGAAAAAATAGATGTATAAAATTATTTTATGGCTTCAGTAAGTAAAATAATATGCATATATACCATATACCATATATAATATGATTGTTGCTTACCCTTCCATCCCATCCATCAGAAATGTAAGAAACACTGCACTGTGGTGTTATTCCAATAAGGTATTTGATGGTATGATGGTGTTTGTACATGTATGATCACTAGGTTTGTACTCGAGCTTTCAGTCCTCCATGAATTGTTGAAAACAGTCAATGTATACAACATGTTTATTTCCGAAGAATTTGCGTAATTCCATGGGCATCGTCTTTAAGTGTTTCTCTCTCTCTGGTGATTAAATAAGTTTTTCATTCTCTAACTCCTAAACTCAATAGTTTTTAAGAATACACTTGACACAGTTGACTGATTGATTCCAAAAACATAACACAAGAGGTTGGACTTTGCACAAAACAATTTGGTAAATATTAGGTCCTATAAAACCAAAAAGAAGGGCAATCATTAAAGAATGATGGTAATCCTGTACTAATTCCAGTTAAATGTTTCACCTTGTCATCATTGTCTCTGAAGAATTCAACATCAAATTTGTCCAATGTATGTACTGTTAACTTCTTGACTTCAGTATTTTGTCAAAATGGGCAGACATTTAAATCGTGTCTTAATCTGTTTGAACTGAAACTGCTTTCACCCTCTAGTACTGCATGCTTCCCTTCCCTTAAATGGTTGTCAACTATGCTTGTCTCCTCAGGCTGTTTACATTCAATCAAACGCCTTTGCCTTGGTGCCCAGTCAGGATTCAGATGGTCATACAAGAGGCTTTCTTACCTGAAAAAAAAGGGAAAGAAAAAATTAAAATAAAACAATTTTTTTTAAAAGTGACACTTTGCTTTCATATTAACAGTGGTTTATAATATATATGAAAATTAATTATATACAGTATACACTGTATGTCAAGATTTATTATTAATTGCCTCAGCCATCCCCAAAAGCAAGCTCATATAATATTATCCAAGTTATAAATTTCAGTATTTTTTCTGCACTTACTTGAAAATCAAAGGTGTCAATTCAATATTTAACCAAGAAATTTTGTAAAAATGACTTGTTTAAAAATTAACACAGACATGGTTAAGTACACACAGAAAAAGTAATGAAATTTCAGTGTATAGAAAACCTGGAAAGCACAAAAACACCGGAGAGCATTCAAATATCTCTTTAAATGACATGAAAACTCAAATTATCATGCCAAAATCAGTATGTATGTGTGTTTTTATTGTATAATTTTAACCCTTGGCCCATAATTATATATATATATATTAATGGTAATGATTACTTTTAAACCTTTATATATGTTTTCATCATTACTGCAAGCTTTACAATTTTCAAGTTTACACTTATATGGATATTTAAAAGTTTTATTGGTGAAAGAATGTGACTTTGTATTCCATTATATTAAGTTCTGCCTATTGTTTCTAAATGGACATTAACTTGCACTTTCTATTTCCTTCCATGAACAGACTCAATCAAACCGAGCCTGCAACATTTTCAAATTTGTCTTGAAGGGCTTTCTTTAGGGATTCTTTATTTCTCTCTGTTTGTAGACTATAGAAAATTCATATGAAACTATGTTTTTGTAGAAAAATTGTTCAAACAGAAGGGTTAATTAGTGATTATTCTAGACTTGAAAAAGGGGCAGGGTGGAACATGTGTCAATACAGATAGTTTATGACCTTTATGATAATCATGGTCAGATAACTCATATCTTATCAGTAGATTAATTATCTCCCTTTATCTCAACACTTGCTGGTTACTTGGTTCAGTGTGGTGCTTATTTTCTATTTTTATGGTGAAAGTGTCAATAGTGTGCATCAGTTTCTTATGATTCACAGAAATGATAAATACCTTGACATTGAGAGAACTGTTAAAAAGTGGCACAGCTTAAAACCAAGACGGATAAACTAAGAACTGTTTGTGACTGAAATAATAGCTGCATGTACCTCAAGAAGGTGAATAGTTCTGTATGCCACCCAGGCAAAAAAAGTGATTAGATTTGTCTTTGTTTATTTTCTGTAAAATTACCGTACGATAAGTCTAAACAGTCTATGTAACGAACGGCTTGCAGTACAGGACCGTACTTCAGTCCAGGGCCGTACTGTTAGTGTAGTGGCTTCGTACACGCCTCCTTTTATATAAATGTTGAATTGCAAGGGAGAAACACATTTAAAATC
Organism: Ruditapes philippinarum; assembly: GCF_026571515.1. Lineage (NCBI taxonomy): Eukaryota > Metazoa > Mollusca > Bivalvia > Venerida > Veneridae > Ruditapes > Ruditapes philippinarum. Next base: position 32,636 of record NW_026855360.1, read on the forward strand.
GATTCTTAGCAAATGCGAATAACTTTTATCATACCAAAAAAGGAGGAAATACTGTGGTTTGTTTTGCGAATTTTCACATGCTCTTTTTCAATTTCTGCAAATTTCCTTTTCGCAGACGGCATTTTGTTTCTCAAATGAACAACTAACTAAAGAAAACCATAACACCCATCCTTATGACTTTAAAGATTCTTTACGCAATTATAGAGATTAATATGTGTAAACAATTAATTGTAATTACCAGTAGTTTTATCCCAATGAGCGGCATGTTTCAAAAGTATACGAATTTTTACCGACATTCATCAAACAATCGTGTGAACAAACAAATTAGCGTATGCATTACAATTTGATTGTCTCCGTAAATCATTGCCATTTTAATCAGTTAATGACCACGGATTATCAATCAGTCGGTAATGTTCCTTACTAATCATTTCAAACTGTAGCAAACATAGCTAATTTGATCGAAACCACTTCACACGGGGCCGCTTCACACGGCCCACTTCACATCGGTCAGTCAATTGTTATCGCCGTGGGGCACCCGGTTTGTATATTGGAGCGTGTCAACATCATAATCTTATCTTATAGATAAGTGATTGGCAGTTTTTTATGTATCTTATACATATTGATTGGGTATAGGTAAAAGAGGGCAGCGGGGCGCATTTAAGTATACGGGCGGTGTTTTAGAGGCAAAAGGGCGGACTTAAAAAGGGGCAGGGCGGAGCGCCCTGTCATTCCGCGCTAGAATAATCACTAGGTTAATATAATTAAATTTATTGTTACAAAATTCAGTCAAAAAATGTTATTTATGGATCAATCATAAAAACATCTTGTCTTAATAATAATATGCCTACTAAACAAAGAATTTAAGATAATTTCAAACATTTATATGCTGCTGACTTTTCAATTTCTTTTTGTCAGTGATTGTAACTCTGAATAATTGTATAGTAATTTACTCATTAAAAAACATATTAACTTAACAATCTTATTCTATATCCTAATAGACTTTTATAGGGTCGAGTTGACCTGTGCTGAGTTGGTTTAGGGACAAGTTGACCCTTTGCCTGTTAAAAATCTTATTTCATGACCAACAAGTACTAGTTTTCTTATTAAGAACATATCAGTTTTTATTCTTCTTCTCCTACAATAATGGCTATGTTCATTTAAGATATATGTAATGGCCATGCATGGGGGTTAAAAAGTATAGTTGTTATAGGGTACCCAAGCTACTCACTTCACTCAGGTGAAAACCTATTGGCAGTGATATAAAAGTATCAATGATGTTAAGTAACTAAGGATGGAACACTGCAAGCGCTGACTTAAATCCTGGGATCATGTAAGCGCTATTAAACTACATACGAAGGCAATGTGTTCCATTCCATAACTGGAAAGAATGAAAATTTAATTATGGTTATCAACAGTGCTAAAAGGTATCTGCTATGCCACATGTGATGATGAAGTTGTGTTTGTCTATATATGGATTGTGATAGTGACCGATAGATCAGCATGTTCATATACTATCATATTGAAAAGAATAAGTCTACAATGTTGTCTTCTTGATTGCAAAGATTTCCTTTTTGAGTCTTCAATTATATTTGTAACAGTGCATCCAAATTGCAAAAAAGTTGAAGAGTTGTTTAAAAAGCGGATAAAAGAATATCAAAATGGTTAAAAACAGGGGCATGGAAAACTAGGGAGAGGCATGTTCAATGCAAGCTATAGCTGCACTGAACAGCTCTGGGGTAGGGAGTAGATCAACTGGATCATGGTGAATGTTATAGAAAAGGGATAACATTATGTTTAATAACTCCAGTAAGCTTTAGTTTATAACAAGAGCCACCGCCGGGCGGGGGCAACGCTCGACTTTTTACTTTTTCTAAACGCAAACATAGAAAGGTTTGAACATATATTGATGTTTCCTTTTTATAAATTTAGTTGGTCTCTCTTGTCACATTAGTTTTGTTTATATATTTTGTATATATATGAATAGACAGTACGCAATTTCTAAAAATAGCAACAATGACGCAATTTCTAAAAATAGCAACAATGACGCAATTTCTAAAAATAGAAAAAAATGACGCAATTTCTAAAAATAGAAACAATGACGCAATTTCTAAAAATAGAAACAATGACGCAATTTCTAAAAATAGAAAAAAAATGACGCAATTTCTAAAAAAAGAAACAATGACGCAATTTCTAAAAATAGAAAAAAATGACGCAATTACTAAAAATAGCAACAATGACGCAATTTCTAAAAATAGAAAAAATTGACGCAATTTCTAAAAATAGAAAAAAAATGACGCAAT